>NC_052070.1:4011229-4311229 GCF_015852505.1 Tachyglossus aculeatus
GTCCTCTAAATCTTGTGGGCTTTCAAACCCTGACTGCAAAATTAATGGTAAACAGCCAGTACCTAATAAATATTCGCCTCCGGCAGGGACTCACAAATTTGCAAATCTGATGTCATTAAACATTTAGACCTTTATTAATGGCTGCATTTGGTGGTCAGTTACAGATAAGTCTGTCAAACTCAATGCCACTCCTAAAATTATCGCCAGACTAATGATATATCTTCATCTGTTTATTTCTAAGTGCTGTCATTTAATGCCGAATACTCGACAGTAAATATTGGCCACACTTTGTATAAAGCTCAGGATTGAAGTTTTTTGTCAGATTATAATTGCCGTGACGTAGTTTGTATAAAGACCTTAAAGAGCACATTCTTTCAAATGTATTCTTTTACTGTGAAACCCACCATTAGCATATGCACTAGAAGACAGAGAACATACAAGTTTCTCATCAAAATTTCAGCAAGGACTTGTACTTCGAGTGCAAGGGAGACAGAAGAAGAGAGAAACCTTAACCAAAAGGAGCTTTTGTTTCTCTACTCTATAAGTAGAAATATATACCCAGTATATATTACAAATTGAATGGTCTAGCCCTTTTGTTTTCCTCTGCAGTCATCATCATCATCATCATCAATCGTATTTATTGAGCACTTACTGTGTGCAGAGCACTGTACTAAGCAGTCCTGTTCCTATTTAATAAACTAGGTGCGGGAGGGTCAGTTAATTTACACTCAATCAATCAATCATATTCATTGAGAAGGGTAGGGACCGTCTTTATATGTTGCCAACTTGTACTTCCTAGGTGCTTAGTACAGTGCTCTGCACACAGTAAGTGCTCAATAAATACGATTGAATGAATGAATTGAGAACATACTGTGTGCAGAGCACTGTACTAAACAGCGTGGCTTAGTGGCAAGAAAAAGGTCTGGAGAGACAGAGGATATGGGCTCTGCCCCTTTGTCTGGTGGGTGACCTTGGGCAAGCCACTTACCTTCTCTGTGCCTCAGTTACCTCACCTGTAAAATGGGGATTAAGACTGTGAGCCCCATGTGGGACAATATGATTACCGTCTATCTACCCCAGTGCTTAGAACAGTGCTTGGCACATAGTAAGTGCTTAAAAAGTACCATCAATATTATTATTATTATTATGACTACTATTATTATTAAGCATTTGGGAGAATTTGGAGAGAGTTTGAGAAGTAGTGTGGCCTCACGGTAAGAGCACAGGCCTGGGAGTTAGAGGAATTGGGTTCTAATCCCAACTCTGCCAATTTCTGGTTGTGTGACCTTGGGCAATCACTTAACTTCTCTGTGCTCCAGTTTCCTCAACTGGAAAAAGATATTGGAAAGAGCACGGGTTTGGGAGTCGGAGGGCATGGGTTCTAATCCCGGCTCCGCCAACTGTTGGCTGAGTGGGCAAGTCACTTAACTTCTCTGTGCCTCAGTTACCTCATCTGTAAAATGGGGATTGACTGTGAGCCCCACCTAGGATAATCTGATTACCTTGTACCTACCTCAGCATTTAGAACAGTGCTTGGCACATAGTAAGCACTTACAAATACCATCATTATTATTATTTCATTCTCAGTCTCCTTCACGGGCTCCTCCTCCCCCTCCCATCCCCTTACTGTAGGGGTTCCTCAAGGGTCAGTTCTTGATCCCCTTCTGTTCTCCATTTACACTCACTCCCTTGGTGAACTCATTTGCTCCCAAGGCTTCAACTATCATCTGTATGCAGATGACACTCAAATCTACATCTCTGCCCCTGCTCTCTCTCCCCACCTCCAGGGCCATATCTCCTCCTGCTTACAGGACATTTCCACCTGGATGTCCTCCCAACACCTAAAGCTCAACATCTCCAAGACTGAGCTTCTTATCTTCCCTCCCAAACCCTGTGCTCTCCCTGACTTTCCTGTCACTGTGGATGGCACGACCATCCTTCCCATCTCATAAGCCCACAACTATGGTGTCATCCTCGACTCCGCTCTCTCGTTCACCCCACACATCCAATCCGCCATCAAAACCTGCCGGTCTCACCTCCGCAACATCGCCAAGATCCACCCTTTCCTCTCCATCCAAACTGCTACCGCGTTGGTACAATCACTCATCCTATGACAACTGGATTACTGCATAAATCTCCTTTCTGACCTCCCAACTTCCTGTCTCTCTTTCAGTCCATACTTCACTCTGCTGCCCAGATCATTTTTCTACAGAAACATTCAGGACATGTCACTCCCCTCCTCAAAAATCTCCAGTTGTTGCCCATAAACCTCCGTATCAAACCAAAACTTGTCACAGTTGGCTTACTATGTGCCAAGCACTGTTCTAAGCCCTAAGGTAGATACAAGGTAATCAGGTTGTCCCATGTGGGGGCTCACAGTCTTAATCCCCAATTTACAGATGAGGGAACTGAGGCCCAGAAAAGTGAAGTGACTTGTCTAAAGTCACAAGCGACAGAGCCGGGATTAGAACCCGTGACCTCTGACTCTCAAGCCTGGGCTCTTTCCACTAAACCACGCTGCTTAGAACATTGCTCTGCACATGGTAAGCACTCGGTAAATACCCTTGATTAATTGATTGATTTGATCCTGTTGCTCATTAAATTGTCAGAGATGCATTAACCCTTTCAGAAACGATTAAACGCACTTGAGTGGTAATTTATCAACCGACATTCTGGAGGACTAGAAGTGCTTTAAAGTATTTCTTAAAGTGTGCTTCTCCCAGGAAAATGGATACTAGATACTAGTGGAGTTGGATTCCTTTGGAAATTTCCCCAAGGCTGTGTTCCGAGTCCTCTATTCATCTCGCTATGCACTCACCCACCCTCTTGGGAAATTCATCAATCCACAAGGCTTCCGATACCGCCTATATGTGGATAATTCCCACATCTGCCCCTCTGGCCCTGCCCTCCAATTTACTCTGTATTCCCACATTTCCTCTTGTATCCAGGATATCTCCACTCAAACTCTATATGTTTAAAGCTGAACTTCTGTTTCCCCTCCTTATGCCCCAAACTCCTCCTCCAAACCCACCTAATCTCTGTAGATAACACCACCATTTTCTCTGCCACAGAAGTCTGTAATTCGAGTGCACTCCTCCGACTCTCTCACATTCACTCAGAACAACCCCACCCGTTTTTCCTTCATGATAATTCCCAGTCATTCATTCATTCATTCAATCATATTTATTGAGCGCTTACTGTGTGCAGAACACTGTACTAAGCGCTTGGGAAATACAAATTGGCAACATTTAGAGACGGTCCCTACCCAACAACGGGCTCACAGTCTAGAAGGGGGAGATAATATTGATGGCATTTGTTAAGCGTGCACTATGTGCCAAACACTGTTCTAAGTCTGGGTTGGATACAAGGTAATCAGGTTGTCCCATGTGGGGCTCACAGTCTTAATCCCCATTTTCCAGATGAGGTAACTGAGGCCCAGAGAAGTAAAGTGACTTGCCCAAAGTCACACAGCTGACAAGTGGTAGATCCGGGATTAGAACCTACAACCTCTGACTCCCAAGCCAGGGCTCTTTCCATTAAGGTCACGGGTTCTAATTCTGACTCCACTTATCTGCTGTGTGACCTTGGGCAAGTCACTTCACTTCTCTGTGCCTCAGCTACCTCATCTGGAAAATGGGGATTGAAACTTTGTCCAACCGGATTTGCTAAAAAAAACCCTAGTGCTTAGTACAGTGCCTGGAACATAATAAGCACTTAACAAATACCACTATTATTATTATTATTATTATTATTATTATTATTATATTATCATTATTATTATTATTATTATTATATCATTATTATTGTTGTTGTTGTTGTTGTTGTTAATAATAATTACAATATTAATTTATTGTTAACAAATGCCATAGTTATTCATTACTTAGTTCAGAGCCTGGCGCATAGTGAAGCGCTTAACAAATACTATAATCATTATTCATTCATTCATTCAATTGTATTTATTGAGCACTGCTGTGTGCAGAACACTGTACTAAACACTTGGGAAATGCAAGTCAGCAACATATAGAGACAGTCCCTACCCAACAACGGGTTTACAGTCTAGAAAGGGGAGACAGACAACAAAACAAAACATGTAGACAGGTGTCAAAGTCATGAGAATAAATAGAATTATAGCTATATGCACATCATTAACAAAATACATAGAATAGTAAATATGTACAAGTAAAATAAATAGAGTAATAAATCTGTACAAATATATACAGGTGCTGTGGGGAGGGGAAGGGGGTAGGGTAGAAGTGGGGGATGGGGAGGAGAGGGTTCTAATCCCAGCTCTACCACATGTCTACTGTGTGATTTTAGGCAACTCATTCTTTCATTCATTCATTCATTCATTCATTCATTCAGTCGTATTTATTGAGCACTTACTGTGTGCAGAGCACTGTATTAAGCTCTTGGGAAGTACAAGTTGGCAACATACAGAGACAGTCCTTACCCAACAACGGGCTCACAGTCTAGAAGGGGGAGACAGAGAACAAAACAAAACATATTAAAAAAATTAAATAAATAGAATAAGTATGTACAAATAAAATAAATAAATAGTGTAATAAATACATACAAGCACTGTTCTAAGAGCTGGGGAGGTTACAAGGTGATCAGGTTGTCCCACATGGGGCTCACAGTCTTAATCCCCATTTTACAGATGAGGTAACTGAGACCCAGAGAATTGAAGTGACTTGCCCAAAGTCACACCGTTGACAATTGATGAAGCCAGGATTTGAACACGTGAGCTCTGACTCCAAAGCCCATGCTCTTTCCACTGAGCCATGCTGCTTCTCCTAATATAATCCCTATTTATAGATGGGGAACCTGAGGCCCAGAGAAGTTAAGTAATAATGATAATAATGATGGCATTTGTTAAGTGCTTACTATGTGCAGAGCACTGTTCTAAGCACTGGGGGGATACAAGGTGATCAAATTATCCCACATGGGGCTCACAGTCTTAATCCCCATTTTACAGATGAGGTAACTGAGCTTCAGAGAAGTTGTGACTTGCCTAAGGTCACACAGCAGATACGTGGCGGAGCCGGGATTTGAACCCATGACATCTGACTCCAAAGCCTGTGCTCTTTCCACTGAGCCATGCTGCTTCTTTAAGTGAGTTGCCTGGGATCACACAGTGGACATGTGGTACAGCAGGGATTAGAACCCAGATCTTTCTTACTCCAAGGCCTGTGCTCTATCCACTGAGCCGTGGTGCTTCTCTCTACAGTTGAATTGTAAGCCCTTTGAAAACAGGAGCTGTAGCTTTTGCTACTTTGTATGCTCCCCCTAGCACGCAGGACAATGTTTTACACACACCAAGTGCTTGATCTTTTCAGAATTGGATGTGAGAATACAAGCGCTTAGTACAGTGCTCTGCACACAGTAAGAGCTCAATAAATACAATTGAATGAATGAAGTGAATCAGGGAGGTAAATTATCTAACCCCCAAATGGATCCAGCTTTGATCCTTTGGGTTGGGTCAAATTCTACATCTTGTTCTATATAATTGACCGTTGCTAGATTTTCAGCTGCTTGAGGTCAAGGATCGTGATTACTTACTCTATAATATTCCTTCCTCTCCCCCTCGTCCCCCTCTCCAGCCCCCCATCTTACCTCCTTCCCTTCCCCACAGCACCTGTATATATGTATATATGGTTGTACATATTTATTACTCTATTTATTTATTTATTTATTTATTTTACTTGTACATTTCTATCCTATTTATTTTATTTTGTTGGTATGTCTGGTTCTGTTCTCTGTCTCCCCCTTTTAGACTGTGAGCCCACTGTTGGGTAGGGACTGTCTCTATGTGTTGCCAATTTGTACTTCCCAAGCACTTAGTACAGTGCTCTGCACATAGTAAGCGCTCAATAAATACGATTGATTGATGGATTCATTCATTCATTCATTCAATTGTATTTATTGAGTGCTTACTGTGTGCAGAGCACTATACTAAGCACTTGGGAAGTACAAGTTAGCAACATAAAGAGACGGTCCCTACCCAACAGTGGGCTCACAGTCTAGAAGGGGGAGAAGCACTCACCCAAGTGCTCAGAATAGTGTTTTCCAAAAATTACACCCTCAATAAATAGCTTTGAATGTTTGTTTTCCTTGGGACTCGACCATCTTTTGACACACAAACACTGAATCAGTAGAATTCTCATAGGAAAACAACTTTTTCCTCTTTTTTCCCGACATATCAATCAATCAATCGATAGTATTTAAGAGCTCTTACTGCATGCAGAGCTCTGTACTAAGAGCTTGGAAGCATGATAGACTGTGAGCCCGCTGTTGGGTAGGGACCGTCTCTATATGTTGTCAACGTGTACTTCCCAAGCGCTTAGTACAGTGCTCTGCACATAGTAAGTGCTCAATAAATACAATTGAATAAATGAATAGACACACTTCCTGCTCACAGTCCAGTGGGGAAGATAAACACTGATGTCGCTGATGAAATGATGGATATGTACGTAAGAACTTTTGGGCAGATTTAATGTCCACTACCCATGAAGTCCTGAAGGAAGACAAATTGAATGCCATTTTGATGAAACCAGGATTGGAAAATGTATTAAGGAAGGGGGAGAGGTCCACAGCATCAGAGGCCATGGAGCGATCAATGAAGATTAGGACTGAGCCCTGCAACAAGTTAACAGGAAAACCTCCCTTTTACATAAATCAATCAGTGGTATTTATTGAGCATTTACTATGTGCAGAGCACTGTACTAAGTGCTTAACACCCCTTTCAACTCATCCATATCTGGAAGATTGTTGCTCTTTCCATTTCAATCAAACGATGGCAATTCTTGAGCACTTACTACAACAAGAGCACTGTCCTCGGCACATGGGAGAATAGTAATATAATAATAACGATGGCATTTATTAAGCACTTACTATGTGCAAAGCACTGTTCTAAGTGCTGTGGAGGTTACAAGGTGATCAGGTTGTCCCACAGGGGGCTCACAGTCTTAATCCCCATTTTACAGATGAGGTCACTGAGGCCCAGAGAAGTTGAGTGACTTGCCCAAAGTCACACAGTTGGCAAGTGGCAGGCTGGGATTTGAACCCATGACCTCTGACTCCAAAGCCCGGGCTCTTTCCCGGGAATACAATACAACAGAATTAGCAGACATGTTCCCTTCCCATAACGAGTTCAAATCTAGAGACTTTTAAAATTCTTCTAAAATCACATCTCCTCCGGGCAGCCTTCCCTGACTAATCTCTCCCTGCCCCATCCTATTTCCCCTTATTGCTTCACTTGAGTACTTAAGTATTCCTCTCCAATGCCTCTCTCCCAAATCTGTAGCTTTTATACATAGATTCTAACTCTTCACCCTACCTGTAATTTCTTATAATAATCTTCCCCATTAGATTTTAATCCCCACCAAGGGCAGGAATCATGCCTACTAACTCTTGTACTGTCACAAGGTCTTAATACAGTACTCTGCATGCAGTAAACTATAATAATAATAATAATAATAATAATAATAATAATGGCATTTATTAAGCACTTACTATGTGCAAAGTACTGTTCTAAGCGCTGGGGAGGTTGCAAGGTGATTGTGACTGCTCTCTCCCTGCTCTCAAGCACCCAAGTGCTTAGTATAGTGTTTTCCAAAAATTACACCCCCAATAAATAGCTTTGAATGTTTGTTTTCCTTGGGACTCGACCATCTTTTGACACACAAACACTGAATCAGTAGAATTCTCATAGGAAAACAACTTTTTTCTCTTTTTTTCTGACATATCAATCAATCCATCGATGGTATTACAACAACAACTCTCTCCTCGACCCCCTCCAGTCTGGCTTCCGTCCCCTTCATTCCACGGAAACTGCGCTCTCAAAGGTCACCAATGACCTCCTGCTTGCCAAATCCAACGGCTCATACTCTGTCCTAATCCTCCTCGACCTCTCAGCTGCCTTTGACACTGTGGACCACCCCCTTCTCCTCCACACGTTATCTGACCTTGGCTTCACAGACTCCGTCCTCTCCTGGTTCTCCTCTTATCTCTCCGGTCGTTCTTTCTCAGTCTCTTTTGCAGGCTCCTCCTCCCCCTCCCATCCTCTTACTGTGGGGGTTCCCCAAGGTTCAGTGCTTGGTCCCCTTCTGTTCTCAATATACACTCACTCCCTTGGTGACCTCATTCGCTCCCACGGCTTCAACTATCATCTCTACGCTGATGACACCCAGATCTCCATCTCTGCCCCTGCTCTCTCCCCCTCCCTCCAGGCTCGCATCTCCTCCTGCCTTCAGGACATCTCCATCTGGATGTCCTCCCGCCACCTAAAGCTCAACATGTCGAAGAGTGAGCTCCTTGTCTTCTCTCCCAAACCTTGTCCTCTCCCTGACTTTCCCATCTCTGTTGACGGCACTACCATCCTTCCCGTCTCACAAGCCCGCAACCTTGGTGTCATCCTCGACTCTGCTCTCTCATTCACCCCTCACATCCAAGCCATCACCAAAACCTGCCGGTCTCAGCTCCGCAACATTGCCAAGATCTGCCCTTTCCTCTCCATCCAAACTGCTACCCTGCTAATTCAAGCTCTCATCCTATCCCGTCTGGACTACTGCAGTAGCCTTCTCTCTGATCTCCCATCCTCGTGTCTCTCTCCACTTCAATCCATACTTCATGCTGCTGCCCGGATTATCTTTGTCCAGAAACGCTCTGGACATATTACTCCCCTCCTCAAAAACCTCCAATGGCTACCGATCAATCTGCGCATCAGGCAGAAACTCCTCACCCTGGGCTTCAAGGCTGTCCATCACCTCGCCCCCTCCTACCTCCCCTCCCTTCTCTCCTTCTACTGCCCAGCCCGCACCCTCCGCTCCTCCACCACTAATCTCCTCACTGTACCTCGCTCTCGCCTGTCCCGCCATCGACCCCCGGCCCACGTCATCCCCCGGGCCTGGAATGCCCCCAATCCCTCTGCCCATCCGCCAAGCTAGCTCTCTTCCTCCCTTCAAGGCCCTGCTGAGAGCTCACCTCCTCCAAGAGGCCTTCCCAGACTGAGCCCCTTCTTTCCTCTCCCCCTCGTCCCCCTCTCCATCCCCCCGTCTTACCTCCTTCCCTTCCCCACAGCACCTGTATATATGTATATATGGTTGTACATATTTATTACTCTATTTATTTATTTATTTATTTATTTTACTTGTACATTTCTATCCTACTTATTTTATTTTGTTGGTATGTTTGGTTCTGTTCTCTGTCTCCCCCTTTTAGACTGTGAGCCCACTGTTGGGTAGGGACTGTCTCTATGTGATGCCAACTTGTACTTCCCAAGCGCTTAGTACAGTGCTCTGCACATAGTAAGCGCTCAATAAATACGATTGATTGATTGATTGATTGATTGATTAAAGAGCTCTTACTGCATGCAGAGCTCTGTACTAAGAGCTTGGAAGCATGCTAGACTGTGAGCCTGCTGTTGGGTAGGGAACGTCTCTATATGTTGCCAACTTGGGTTTACCAAGTGGTTAGTACAGTGCTCTGCACATAGTAAGCGCTCAATAAATACAATTGAATGAATGGATAGACACACTTCAATCAATCAATCAATCAATCCTGCTCACAGTCCAGTGGGGAAGATAAACACTGATGTCACTGATGAAATAATGGATATGTATATTAAGAACTTTTGGGCAGATTTATTGTCCACTACCCATGATGTTCTGGAGGACAAATTGAATGTCATTTTGATGAAACCAAGATTGGAAAATGTATTAAGGAGCGGGGAGAGGTCCACAGCATCAGAGTTTTCAGAGGTATTTAAAAATAAATTTGTAATCAATCATTTTTATTGAGTGCTCCTCTGGGGGTGGATCACTGTAATAATAATAATAATAATGGCATTTATTAAGCACTTACTATGAGCAAAGCACTGTTCTAAGCACCGGGAAGGTTACAAGGTGATGAGGTTGTCCCACAGGGGGCTCACAGTCTTAATCCCCATTTTACAGATGAGGGAACTGAGGCAGAGAGAAGTTAAGTGACTTGCCCAAAGTCACACAGCTGATAACTGGTGGAGCCGGGATTTGAACCCCTGACTTCTGACTCCAAAGCACGTGCTCTTTCCGCTGAGCCACACTGCTTCTATAAGATCTATATAGAGCAAGGATCGTGCTTACTAATTCTTTATGGGAATGACTCAAGGCTCAGTTTTGGGTCTCCTTCTGTTTTCCATTTACACCCTCTCCTTATTTACTCCCATAGCTGCAACTAGCATCTCTACGTGGATGATTCCCAATTCTACATTTCCAGCTCTGATCTTTCTCATTCTCTTCAGTTACATATCTCTGCTTCTGCCTGCCTTCAGGACATCTCGACTTGTCCTAACAGGGCTCCTCATTTTTTCACCCCAAACCCATTCTCCCCTTGACTTTCCCATCACTCTAGACAGCCCCACGATCCTCCCTGTCTCTAAGCCTGTAACCTTGCCATTATCCTTGGCTCATTTCTCTCATTCAACCCACATATTTGGTCCATCACCAAATCCCGTTTAAATCCTATCTACCTTCACAATCTCCCTAAAACCCAGCCTTTAATTCATTCATTCATTCAATCGTATTTATAGAGCGCTTACTGTGTGCAGAGCACCGCAAGTTGGCAACATATAGAGACGGTCCCTACCCAACAGAGGGCTCACAGTCTAGAAGCAGCATGGCTCAGTGGAAAGAGCACAAGCTTTGGAGTCAGAGGTCATGGGTTCAAATCCCAGCTCCGCCACTTGTCAGCTGTGTGACTTTGGGCAAGTCACTTAACTTCTCTGCGCCTCAGTTACCTCATCTGCAAAATGGGGATTAAGACTGCGAGCCCCCCGTGGGACAACCTGATCACTTCGTAACCTCCCCAGTGCTTAGAACAGTGCTTTGCACATAGTAAGTGCTTAATAAATGCTATCATTATTATTATTAGAAGAGAAGCCTTTCCTCTCAATCCAAACTGCTATCACATTAATGGAAGTATTTATCCTATTCCCTCTTGATTACTGCATCAGCCTCCTTGCTGACCTCCCCGCCTCCTGTCTCTCCCCACTCCAATACAAACTTCACTCAGCTGCCCGGATCATCTTTCTACAAAATTGTTCAGTCCATGTTTCCCCACTCCTCAAGACCCTCCAGGTATTGCCCAACCACCTCCGAATAATAATAATAATAATAATAATAATAATAATAATAATAATAATAATAACATTCATTAAGTTCTTACTATGTGCCAAGAACTGTTCTAAGTGCTGGGGATAGGTACAGGGTAATCAAGTTGTCCCATGGGAGACTCACAGTCTTAATCCTCATTTTACAGATTAGGTAACTGAGGCACAGAGAAGTTAAGTGACTTGCCCAAGGTCACACAATGGACAAGTGGCAGAGCTGGGACTAGAACCATTGGCTTCATGAAAGATGAGGACACTGAGGCACAGAGAAATGAAGTGACCTGCTCATGGTCACACAGCAGACAAGTGGCAGAACGGGAATTAGAACCCAAATCTTTTGACTCCGAAGTCCATGCACTTTCCATTACGAATCTTGTCCTTAAGGAGTTACTAGTTTACTGTGTGCAGAAAACTTTGCTGACTGCTTGGGAGTTAGTGAACATGATCCCTGCCCTCAAGGAGCTTGAAATTTAATGGAGATTTTATCACCCAAGATGTTGGCATTAAAGGGTCTTTAAATACATAGAGTAACTCCTGGGAGCCAATGGTTGAATTAATAAAGGATACAATGTGTTCATATGTGTGAGAGCTACCTGAATTTTATAAACCATTGAGACTCCTGTTACACCATTTAAAAATAAATGAAAATGTAAAACCATGAATATTCATTATATTTTTTTCATTCCTTTCTTCCAAAGAGCAAACCTAACTCTCACTACAGAAAATTTAAACGATTTTCTAACATCCATGAATCAACCATGAGGATATTGGAATTACAGTGAGATGAACTCCAAGATTTCACTCTTTTGAGCTCTTTTACATATTCGACTCCAGTTTTTGGCATGGAATTGAATTATAAGGCCAAAAAGAAAGAAGCGTTTATGTGGCACTTAATAGAACGAGGAACAAAGCATCCATTTGAGAAGAATGACATTCTAACAAATATCCACAGTAGGCAGAGAAGGATTGTGTTGGAATATATTTTCTCCTCAAATTTGAAAAATGCGTTAACCAGGAACCGTATCATTCCAAATGCAACTAGTTTATCATTTCTAACAATATAAATGTTTGCAGTTTTGCTGAATACATCTGAGGTCTGACACAACATGGTATAACTCATGATATATATGATAAATACATGCATTTATATAGATATAGATAGACACGTGGTTACTACAAACCATGATAAACTGAATATTTTGAATCTATATCAATATAAAGGCCAATTGTCCAGAAACTCTCAAAAAAGAATTTCTGTTACTTCTTTAAAGGGTATAAAACAGTAGCCTCAAAGTCAAATGGGTTTTTCTTTTGTGACTGCAATAATGTTGGGCAAAAAATATCAATATGAAGAGGATTTATGGACTCCACTTGTCTTTGGGCTGATGAAATTGGTCTTTGTATTTATGGTATAATTAGTACATACTTCAAGTGACCAAAATTCTGCTGGGTAGGAGGAAGTTGGGGGAGGGGTTTATGGGAGCAATGAAAAAAGGGAAAGAATTTAAACTGGCTTTCATAAAACCGTCCCAATTTTTTAACAACACAAGCTAAAACCACGACATTTAGCAACCCCAAATCAGCCTTCCCAGACTGAGCCCCCTTCTTCCTCTCCCCCTCCCCATCCCACCACCACCTTGTCTCCTTCCCCTCCCCACAACACCTGTGTATATGTTTGTACAGACTTATTACTCTATTTTGCTGGTACATATTTACTATTCTATTTATTTTATTTTGTCAGTCTATTTTCTTTTGTTGTCTATCTTCCCCTTCTAGACTGTGAGCCTGCTGCTGGGTAGGGACCATCTCTATATGTTGCCAACTTGTACTTCCCAAGCGCTTAGTACAGTGCTCTGCACACAGTAAGTGCTCAATAAATACGATTGAATGAATGAATGAATGAACGATAGTGATTTTTTAAGAAATGATTTTAGCATGTCATTTCAGTGCATGTGGATAATGGGACTTTTGTCTGTGTTCAGATCTGGGCCAACCAGTCAGAATTTTATTATTATTATTATTATTATTATTATTAGTAGTAGTAGTAGTAGTAGTAGTAGTAGTAGTAGTAGTAGTAGTAGTAGTAGTATTTTAATGGCACCAATTAAGTGCTTATAGTGTGACAATCAGTCAACAATCAAATAATGGTATTTGTTCAGCACTTACTGTGTACAGAACACTGTACTAAGTACTTGGGAGAGCACACTACAGTGGAGTTGCTAGATCCCGGCCCACTAGCCTACAGGAGGAGACAGACATTCAATAAGAGGGTTTAGTGATAAGGGGAATAAAAGACTATAAGAATATTTACATAAATATTGTGGGGCTGGGGTGAGTATTGAAGTACTTAAGGTTTACACCACCAAGTCCATAGTCGTTGCTGAGGGAAGGATGGTACCCCATGTACTAAAGCATGGGGTAGATCATGATAACAATTATGGTCTCTTTTGAGCACTTACTATGTGTCAAGCACTGTATTAAGTACTAAATGCTACAAGATATCAGTCCCTGGCCCACCCGGGGCTCACAGTCTAAATCAGAGGAAGGATTTGTATCCCCATTTTACCAGATGAGGAAACTAAAGCACAGTGACTCAATCCATGAATCGGTGGTATTTATGAGCACTATCGGTACACAGAGCACTGTAGTTAGTGCTTGGGAGAGTTCAAAAGAGTTGGTAGACATATTCCCTGCCCACAAGGAGTTTACAATCTAAAGGAGGAGTGTACAGTCTAAAGGAGATGTTAAGTGAATCGTCCAAAGTCATACAGCAGACAAGTGATGGAGCTAGGATTAGAACCCAGGTCCTCTGAGTCCCAACCCCACACTCTTTGGATTAGGCTGTGTAGCTTCCTTATGCTTTCCAACTCTGAGGACTTTGTTTCGTCTTTCCCATCCATCCTCTCACACATTTCAGCCTCTCTTCCCCATTAACCTGCTTTTCCCCCTTTCATCCCTTCATTGTGGGCAGGGAACGTGTCTACCAACTCTGTCATACTGCCCTTTTTCAAGCCCTTAGTACAGTGCTCTGCACAGAGTAAGTGCTCACTATGTATGTTTGACTGATTCTGACATTTCTTCTCTTGCCTTCCCCCAAATTCATTCATTCAGTCATATTTATTGAGTGCTTACTGTGTGCAGAGCACTGTACTAAGCGCTTGGGAAGTACAACTTGGCAACATATAGAGACGGTCCCTACCCAACGGCGGGCTCACAGTCTAGAAGGCTCACACAGTCTTCAAGTCTAGAAATGCTCCCATCGTGGCTGTTGTCCTTCTCATATGTATCTGGGAAACCTTTTCCCAACTCACCTAAATGACTAAGAATAGGAGACACTGTGATTTTCCGAAAGGAGCACAAGACACTGGAGTCAATGATGACAGATTGTAGACTCCAGATCGTAAGCTCCCCTTTAAAAATAATAATGACAATTATGGTGTTTATTAAGCACTTACTGTGTTCCAGGCAGTGAACTTAGCGCTGGGCAAGCAAATGGGTTGGACGCAGTCCCTTTCCCATGTGGGGTTCACAGTCTCAAACCCCATTTTACAGAGGAGGTCACTGAGGCGCAGAGAAGGAAGCTGACTTGCCCAAGATCACACAGCAGCCAAGTGGTGGAGATGAGATTAGAACCCATGACCTTCTGATCCCAGGCCCATGCTCTAGTCATTACGGCGTGCTGCTTTGTGTGCCATGCTGCATCTCATTCAGACCAGAAGCTTGTTATGGAAAGGGAATGTTTCTGTTGCGTTGTTATATTGTACTCTCCGAAGCGCTAAGTACACTGTTCAGCACACAGTAAGTGCTTAATGAATATGATCAAGTAACTGACTGATGGATGCAGTGTGGTTTAGTGGAAAAATCATGGGCTGGAGTGTGAGAGGTCATGGGCTCTAATCCTAGCTCTGCCACTTGTCAGCTGTGTGACCTTGGGCAAGTCACTTAACTTCTCTGTGCCTCAGTTACCTTATCTGTGAAATGGGGATTAAGACTGTGAGTCCCACGTGGGACAACCTGATTACCTTGTATTTATCCCAGTGCTCAGAATAGTGCTTGGCACATAGTCAGTGCTTAACAAATATTATTATTATTATTTTTATCATCATCATCATCATCATCATTATGGTGAGACCTTGGGTAAGTCATTTAACCCCTCAGAGACTCACTTTCCTTATCTATAAAAGACAGATAAGGTAGGTATTGAGTCTCGTGTGGGACAGGGACCGTATCTGATCTCATAATTTTTTATCTACTCCAGCGCTAGCATGTAATAAGCATTTAAATACTGTCATGATGTTATGCTTCTTGCAGCTGAAATGCAGGAATTACTTGCTCCTGCCCTATTATGTTTTCCCGGGCATTCCAATGCATAAAGACATGCTAATTCACTCGTATGTTTCAATTGCATGTTTAACTTGCCGTTTCAATTCAGTGGAACAGAATTCTTGACCTTAAACCACAAAACATGTTCAGAGGACATCTCTTGAAAAGCACCATGATACAATCTCATTCAATTAGATTTTTTCAGACTTCAGAGTGCAGTAAATACACTGTGAACAAGCAGGAACTGCAGAATCCAGGAAACAACATCCCTTTAATAATAATAGTCAAATTCTCTAAGCTCTTTCTACTTGCTAAGAACTGTGCTAAGTGCTGAGGTAATTATATAGTCCCTGACCCACACTTGGTTCACAGTCTAAGAGGGAAGGAGAATAAGTGTTTTATCCTTGTTTGCAGATAAGGAAAATGAGACTCTTTTTCCTTAAGGAGCAAAGTGTGCTGCCTGAGGAATAAATGATGAAATTTGAAAAAAGACTGAACGTGGGAAGTTCAGAGAAAAGGAGGCCACAAGGATAATGCCGAGGTTTTGGCCTTGAGGGTTGGGGAAGGTGATTGTGTTGTAACTGGGTTGGGAAAGTTGTGTGGAAAGAAAAATTTAGGAAGGATGATGAGGATTCAGTTCTGAATACGCTGAGCTTGAGGTGTCAGTGAGACAGCCAGGTAGAGATATAGTAATAATTATGACATTTGTTCAGGGCTTACTATGTACCAGGCACTGTTCTAAGCACTGGGGTAGATACAAAAAATGTGGGTGAAACATAGTCCCTGTCTTACATAGGGTTCACAGTCTTAATCCCCATTTTGCATAGGAAAATGAGGCTCAAAGAAGTTGTGACCTGCCCAAGGTCACACAACAGGGACAGACAGCACAGAAACTCCTTACCATCGGCTTTAAAGCAGTCAATCAGCCTGCCCCCTCTTTTTTTTTTTTTCAATCGCATTTATTGAGCGCTTACTGTGTGCAGAGCACTGTACTAAGCACTTGGGCAGTACAAGTTGGCAAGATATAGAGACGGTCCCTACCCAACAGTGGGCTCACAGTCTAGAAGGGGGAGACAGAGAACAAAACATATTAACAAAATAAAATAAATAGAATAAATATGTACAAATAAAATAAATAAATAAATAAATATAGTACTGCTCTCCTACAAACCAGACTGCACACATCACTCCTCTGATGCCAGTTTACACACCGTGTCCTGATCGTGCCACTGACAGACACACTTTGCCATGTCCTCCCCTTAGCCTGGATCTCCCTCCCCCTCCATTAATCATTCAATTAATCAGTGATATGTATTAAGTGCTTGCTACATGCAGAACACAGCTCTAAACACTTGGGAAAGTACAATACAACGGAAATAACCATCGCGTTCCCTGCCCACAATGGGCTTTCAGTCTAGTCTGTATTTGACAGCCCCCCGCCCCACTCTTCCCCTCAAAAAAGCCTTATTTAAGGCTACATCTCTTCCAAGAGGCCTTCCCTGATTAAGCTCTCTTTTCCCCGTCTCTCTCTCCCTTCTTTGTCATCTACATACTTGGATTTGTGACCACTGGGCATTTGCTATTCACCCTACCCTCAGCCCTCCAGCACTCATGTGCATATCTAGAAATGATATGCTCTAAATTATTTATTTACGTAAGCATCTGTCTACTCCTCGAGACTGTAAGCTCACTGTGTACAGGGAATGTGTCTACCAACTCTCCCTAGTTCTTAGTACACTGTTCTGCACACAGTAAGTACTCACTAAATACCAATAATAGAAGGGGCAGAGTTAGGACTAGAATTCAGGTCCTCTTACTCCTAAGTCCATGCCCTATAATAACTATAATAATAATAATAATAATGGTATTTGTTAAGCACCTACTATGTGCCAAGCATTGTTCCAAAAGTTGGGGTAGGTAAAAGGTTATCAAGTTGTCCCACGTGGGGCTCACACTCTTAATTCCCATTTTACAAATGAGGTAACTGAGGGCACAGAGAAGTGAAGTGACTTGCCCAAAGTCACACAGCTGACAAGTGGCACAGCAGGATTAGAACCCACAACCTCTGACTCACAAGCCCGTTCTCTTCCCACTAAGCCACACTGGTTCTCATAAGTGCTATCCACTAGATGATTTTATCACCCTATACGATCCCCCTAAGCCCCATTTTAAACCTTTTTTCATGACCCACAAATAGGCCACCAATTAGAAAAAAGCAGGTGACCTGGTGGTTGAGGGGTGACAGAAGGATTTGTGAGGACATCTCAGAGAGCTGAGCACAAAAGAGACCACGCTCTTCTCAATTATGAGATCACACTGAGTTTGTATGGCTTAAGAGGTTGAGAAATTAATCACAGAAGTCGTGTCAGAGGGGGAATCTTAAATGTGTTTTCATAATGGGGAGAGCGGTGATCAGTCTTTTTTTTTCAGTAGTATTTGTTAAGCACTTACTATATGTCAGGCTATGTAATAAATGCTGGGGCAGATGCAGGATAACCAGGTTGGATACTTTCCCTGATCCACATCACATTCACAGTCTAAATCCCCATTTTACACATCAGGAAAACGAGGCACAGAGAAATGAAGAAACTTTCTCAAGGTCACACAGCAGACACTTTCATTCATTCGTTCAATCATATTTATTGAGCGTTTACTATGTGCAGAGCACTATACTAAGCACTTGGGAAGTACAAGTTGGCAACATATAGAGACAGTCCCTACCCAACAGCGGGCTCACAGTCTAGAAAGCGGAGATGGACAACAAAACAAAACATGTGGACAGGTGTCAAGTCATCAGAATAAATAGAAATAAAGCTAGATGCACATCATTAACCAAATAAATAGAATAGTAAATATGTGCAAGTAAAATAAATAAAGTAATAAATCTGTACAACTACATATACAGGTGCTGGGGAGAGGGGAAGGATGTAGGGCAGGGGGATGGGGAGGAGGAGAGGAAAAAGGGGGCTCAGTCTGGGGACTCTTGGTGGAACTGGGATTAGAACCCAGATCCTCTAACTCCCAAACCTATGCTCTTTCCACTAGGCTATGGTGTTTCTCCAGGGAGGATTGTAGGGAGGCTTTGCAGATTACTAAATTCATGGAATGGGGTTAAACTAAAAGAAAAAACAAACACTTTCAGAACCCCAGGCTGACAAACCAAACTCCATGTCTGACAATATGGGACTTCAAAGAAAACCTAAGATTTTTAGCTCTGACTCCAATGAAGCCTAGGAGAAAACCTGAGTAAGACACCCCAGTAAAGAAGATGACCTTTCTACCGTGATATCCTCTTACATTACTATAAGGCTAACAATGATTACTGCTCCGCATTTTTGTTCAGGAACAGGTTTTATGAGAGAGACTGGAGACATCAACTGGAAATTTCAGCATGGAAAGGAGCAGAGTTTATTAAATATGTCCTCCCAAGCTTGAAAACATAAGGCATTCTGGCTATACTTTGGTTTTTGAAGCGGTATTCTATTATATGTAGCTTCATTCCCCTTAATGAAATCTATTTGTTGACTCATGCAAGACAACAAGGTAATTGTATTCTCTCAACCACGTTGCCATTTTAAGCTATGCTGTTAAAGCTATTATATCCAATATTTGAAATGGAATACAAAGTAAAACAGCTGAAATATTTTATGCAAGGAAAAGGGCTTAATCTTTTTTTGTGTGTGTGCTAAGTGCGGTTAAAAAAAATCCACACAACAGAAAAAAACATATTTCTATAATTACAATTGTTATTGAAGTGTTTGGAGAGAACACAAAGTGTATATTCCCCAGGAGATGTCTGAACAAGCAGATCATTTCGACAGAGAGGATCTGAAATGCTAATCGCAGAGAGGAAATGACCAATTGCCGAAGTTGGAATAATGCTACATATGTTGGCTTTTTTTCTTTTTTAGGTATTTGTTAAGTGCTTACTATATGTCAGTGCTTACTGTATTAGGGGCTGGGGTGGACGCAAGCTAATCTGGTTGGACACAGTCTATGTCCCACATAGTGCTCACAGTCTTAATAACCATTTCGGAGATGAAGTAAACTCAGACACAGAAAAGTTAAATGACTCTCCCAAAGTCACACAGCAAACAAGTGTCAGAGCAGGAATTAGAACCCATGTCCTTCTGACTCTCTTCACCAGACCATGCTGCTTCTCTGTCCATTATTACAAGCCTCTCTTACTCACCTCTTCTGTGCTATCGGAATCACATCTACTTTGTGGATTTTTCACTTCGATCTACCCAAAAAAGTAAAAATGCATTTTTTTCTCTGCAGATTTAAGAATGAACCAAAAGCCTCAGTTTACCGAACATTTCAAATTCAAATTTTGACATTAAACCAAAGTTCCATGGGACACTCATCAAACGAAATGGAGGAATGCTTCAGGAAAAGGTTAAAGAAGCAGCTCTGAAACAGCCATGATCAGTGAGTAGAAAAATTCTTCTGGTCCTTTGTAATATTTCCTAAGCCAGAATTCAAGGGTACAACAGTCTATCCAATCAATCAACTGTATTTATTGTGTGCTTACTGTGGACCGAGCACTGTACTAAGTGTTTGGAAGAGTATGATATAACTGAATTGATAGATACATTCCCTGCCCACAGAGAGCTTATCTCGAGAAGAATGTCGTGGCCATTTGGATATCAGGGAAAAACTCCTCACTCTCGGCTTCAAGGCTGTCCATCACCTCGCCCTCTCCTACCTCACCTCCCTTCTTTCCTTCTCCATCCCAGCCCGCACCCTCCACTCTTCAGCCGCTAACCTCCTCACTGGGCCTTGTTCTCGCCTGTCCCGCCGTCGACTCCCAGCCCACGTCGTCCCCCTGTCTTGGAATGCCCTCCCTCTGCCCATCCACCAAGCTAGCTCTCTTCCTCCCTTCAAAGCCCTCCTGAGAGCTCACCTCCACCAGGAGGCCTTCCCAGACTGAGCCCCCTCCTTCCTCTCCCCCTCCTCATCCCCCCACCCTATCTCCTTCCCCTCCCCACAGCACCTGCATATATGTTCGTACAGATTTATTACTCTATTTTACTTGTACATATTTACTATTCTATTTATTTTAGTTTGTTAATATGTTTTGTTTTGTTGTCTGTCTCCCCCTTCTAGACTGTGAGCCCATTGTTGGGTAGGGATCGTCTCTAAATGTTGCCAACTTGTACTTCCCGAGCACTTAGTACAGTACAGAGCACACAGTAAGCGCTCAATAAATGCAACAGAATGAATGAATGAATGAAGAGCAAAGAAGGGACAGAATTCGGGAATGCTGTGGAATCAATCGCATTTTTTGAGTGCTTAGTGCATGCACTCAATGCATGCATACTGAGGGCTTGGGAGAGTAAAATACAACTATAAACAGACACATTCCTTGCCCAAAACGAGCTTCTAGTCTAGAGGGGGAGACAGGCATTAATATGAATAAATAAATAAATGACCGATACTGTGGGGCTGGGAAAGGAGAGAGGAAAATGGGAGCAAATCAGGGCGATGCAGAAGGGAGTGGGAGAAGAGGAAGAAAGGGCTTAGTCAGGGAAGGCCTCTGGGAGGAGATGGGCCTTCAGTAAGGCTTTTAAGGAGGGGAGAGTCACCATCTGTCAGATATGAGGAGGGAGGGGGTTCCAGGACTCAGGCAGGTTGAGGGCAAGAGGTCGGCAGTGATAGCATTTGAGGAGCAAACTGTACAGCCTGAGGAATAACTGATGAAATTTGAAAAAAGACTGGACATGCGAAGTTCAAAGATAAGGAGGCCTCAAGGATAATGCCGAGGTTTTGGCCTTGAGAGTTGGGAAAGATGATGGTGTTGTCAACAGGGTTGGGAAAGTTATGTGGAGAAAAAAATTGGAGAAGGATGATGAGGATTCAGTTTTGAATATGTGAGCTTGACGTGTCGGTGAGACAGCCAGGTAGCGCTATAATAATAATTATAATAATAACGATGGCATTTGTTAATAATAATAATGATGACATTTGTTAATAATAATGATTATGACATTTATTAAGCACTTGCTATGTGCAAAGCACTGTTCTAAGCACTGAGGAGGTTACAAGGTGATGAGGTTGTCCCTCAGGGGGGCTCACAGTTTTAATCCCCATTTTACAGATGAGGGAACTGAGGCCCAGAGAAGTGAAGTGACTTGCCCAAAGTCACACAGCTGACAAGTGGCGGAGCCAGGATTTGAACCCATGACCTCTGACTCCAAAGCCCGTGCTCTTTCCATTCAGTACTTACTATGTGCCAGGCGCTGGTCTAAGCACTGGGGTAGATATATGAAATTTGGGTGGGACATAGTCCCTGTCCTACATAGGGCTCACAGTTTTAATCCCCATTTTACATATGAGGGAACTGAGGTGCGGAGAAGTTAAGTGATTTGCCCATGGTCACACAGCATCCAAGTGGTGGAGTCAGGATTAGAACTCATGACTTTCTTACTCCCAGGTCACACAGGAGGCATGAAGAAGAGTGAGTTGGCAGAAAAGAGAAGACAGGGCTAGCAAGGTAAGATTGGAGAGATGGTAGTTGAAGCTGAGGGAGAAGACAGGCATGGAATGTGTCTGACTATTATTGGATTGTAATCACCCAGCCGCTTAGTATAGTGTTCTGCACACAATATCCGCTCAATAAATGTGATTGAATGAATGAAAGTGAACTACCAATTGAAATAAATGCAAATTGAGTAGGAGAGCCAGTGTAGAGTGTGGGAAGACACCCACAGATTGAGAATGGGAGGCAGAGAAAGAGCCACAGGAAGAGCCTGTGAAGGAGCAGCCAGACAAGGAAGAGAACCATAAGAAACCTAGCAGAAATAAACCAACTCTCCCCTCTCCTTAGTTTAGGAGAGTTGTTTTTACCTAAAAAACAAGGTTAGGTAAGGGTTTCCAGGGAAGCAAGTCGTCCACGGTGTCAAAAGGCAGTCAGAAAGTTGAGGATTAGAATGGAGTAGAGTCTATTAGCTTTGGCTAGAAGGAAGTCATTGGTGATCTGGGACAGAGCAGTTTTGGGTTCTCCTTATAAATGGCTTTAAAGTACTACATTATCTTGTCTCTCTGCTGTCTTACATCTCTGATTTGCTACTGCAAACCAGCCCACTTTCTTCATTCCTCTGATGCCAACCTGCTCACTCTACCTCCATCTTGTGTATCTCACCCTTGAATCATAGCTCACAAACTGCTCCTGACAGTCTTCTAGACTGTGAGCCCACTTTTGGGTAGGGACCATCTCTATATGTTGCCAACTTGTACTTCCCAAGCACTTAGTACAGTGCTCTGCACACAGTAAGCACTCAATAAATATGATTGATTGATTGATTGATTGATTGATTGATTGACATGGACCTCTCTCCTCCTGCACAGCCAACAGATGATCAGTCTTCCCAACTTCAAAGACTTATTAAAAGTACGTCTCCTCCGAGAGGCCTTCCCTGACTAACCCCTCGTTTCTTTTTCCCTGACTCAATTCTGCATAACCATTGCACTGGATTTACACCGTTATTTCATCCCACCCTCAAAACCCAACAGCACTTCTACATATGTCCAAAATGTATTTATTTTAAAGTCTGTCTCTCCAGTTAGACGCTAAGCTCACTGTGGGCGTGACCTAGTGGATAGAGCATGGGCCTGGCATCAGAAGGACTTGAATTCTAAACGCGACTCTGTCACATAATAATAATAACAATTATAACAATAATAATAACAACAACAACAACAACAATAATAATAATAATAATAATAATAATAATAATAATAACATTTATTAAGCGCTATGTGCAAAGTACTGTTCTAAGCGCTGTAGAGGTTACAAGGTGATCAGGTTGTCCCAAGGGGGCTCACCACAGTCTTAATCCCCATTTTACAGATGAGGTAACTGAGGCCCAGAGAAGTTAACTGACTTCCCCAAAGTCACACAGCTGACAAGTGGCAGAGCCGGGATTTGAACCTACTACCTCAGACTCTCAAGCCTGTGCTCTTTCCATTGAGCTATGCTGCTTCTTTTCACTTGTCTGCTGGGTAATCTTGGGCAAGTCACTTCACTTCTCTGGGCCTCAGTTACCTCATCTGTAAAATGGGGATTAATCAATCAATCAATCGTATTTATTGAGCGCTTACTGTGTGCAGAGCACTGTACTAAGCACTTGGGAAGTACAAGTTGGCAACATATAGAGACAGTCCCTACCCAACAGTGTGCTCACAGTCTAAAAGGTGTGGGGGGGGGGGGGAATTAAGACTGTGAGCCTCCATGTGGGACAGGAACTGTGTCCAGAGTGATTAACTTGTCTCTATCCCAGTGATTAATACAGTGCCTGGCACATAGTAAGTGCTTAACAAATACCACATTTATTATTATTAATGTGTCTACCAACTCTGTTACATTATCCTCTCCAAGTATTTAATAGTAGGAGTGCCAAAATTATTATTATTATTACTTAGTACAGTGGCCTGCACCAGCTAAATGATCAATAAATATTATTGATTGATTGGTTAAGTGAATGAGAGAGAACTAAAAAATAGCTGCAATGGGGTCCAGAGAGGGTTTATTTTTAAGATAAAGGAGACAGAGGTGTGTTTGAAGGTAGAGGAAAAGGAGCCCAAAACAGCTGATTGATATTTCTTTTTCAAGTTAAAAAAAACAAACTAAACACATCCAACTCATATATTTTGCCTTTTCTCCTACTGTGAACTCAACCTTCTGTGTTTACTTCTTAGTTTAAGGCTTTTCCAACTCTCTGGCTGGGGAGCAGTTTGAGCGAAAAATAGTTTATGGTGCTGTAGGAGAAATCTCTGTGAGATGAAATGGAGCTTCCCAAAGCTTGCAGTCTTTCCCATGTTTGCCCTTAGCTCTCAATAAAGACATGCAGCCGGTGGAACCAAATTTCTTTTTTCCAGTTTTAGACCTCTCTAGGTCTATTTCCCCCAAACTCTAAAAGGTTCAGAATCCAATGTGGCAAAATAGAAGATGAGTTTCATCTTTATAAGCCAAAACTCAGTGAGCTTATTCAGCATAGATACCTCGGATCAGTTCTGATTTAGGGAGTGTTCCTGATGAAAGTTTTGAGATTACTTGAAAACCCCTGGTGTGAAAGACAAATAATTTTTGAAGGACTAGGATGATTTTGCCATATCCTTGTCAATGCTACAGACTAAAGGCTTTTACTCCTCTCTAGTTCATTACCAATAAATCATATTTATCGAGTACGTACTGTTTGCTGAGCACCATACTGAGCTCTTGGAAGAGTACAATAACAGAGTTGATAGATTGGTCCCCTGTCCACATCGAGATCACATTATTTTAGAGAAACAACATGGAAAGAGGAAAGGCCTGAGAGTCAGAGGACCTGGGTTCTAATCCCAGCTCCTCCACCCGTCTGCTGGATGACCTTGGGTGAGTCACTTCACTTCTCTGTGCCTCAGCCTCATCTCCTACAATTTAGACCTTGAGTCTCAGGTGGGACAGGGATTATGGCCAACCTGCTTGATTTGTCCCTACCCCAGTGCGTAGAACAGTGCTTCTGCATAACCCTAACTGTCTCCCTCTGTTCTTCCCCTCTCCCAGCCCCAGAGAACTTATGTATATCTGTAATTTATTTATTTATATTGATGTCTGTCTCCCCGCTTCCAGAATGTGGACAGGGACTGTGTCTATTTATTGTGATATTGTACTCTTCCAAGATCTTAATACAGTGCTCTGCACACAGTAAGTGCTCAACAAATATGATTGAAGGAATGAAAGAATGAAGAGCTCTGCACACAGTTAAATGCTCAACAAATATGATTGAAGGAATGAAAGAATGAAGAGCTCTGCACACAGTTAAATGCCCAACAAATATGATTGAAGGAATGAAAGAATGAAGAGAAAGCCCTCAAAAAATACCATTATCATAATCATTACCTTACCATGCTTTGACTCTCTTTTCTCTGATCTATTGCTTGCCCTCCGACCCTTCTGGGAACCCCGTCTCCTTTTTTAGATTTTTTAGGCTCCAGGTCATCCCATTTTCAAAGCCAATCTGAAATGACCCCTATGGGGAGTGGTCCACAATAATAGTAATAACAATAATAATAATGGTATTTGTTAAGCGCACACTATGTGCCAAGCCCTGTGCAAAGTGCTGATTCCATTCCACAACTGTTGCTGCTGTTACCTTGTGAATCACCTTTAGCATTTATGTTCATATCAACCCATGCACTTCATGTATTTGGTCATTTATTTTATTTACCATATTCCTCCATTCATTCATTCAATCATGTTTATTGAATAAATACAGTATTGAAGCAGCTGGCTCAGTGGAAAGAGCACAATCTTCGGAGTCAGAGGTCATGGGTTCAAATCCTAGCTCCGCCAAAGTCAGCTGTGTGACTTTGGGCAAGTCACTTAACTGCTCTGTGCCTCAGTTACCTCATCTGTAAAATGGGGATTAAGACTGTGAGCCCCCCGTGGGACAACTTGATCACCTTGTAACCTCCCCAGTGCTTAGAACAGTGCTTTGCTCATAGTACGTGCTTAATAAATGCCATCATTTATTGAGCACTTAGTGCGTTCAGATCACCATACTAACCACTTGGGAAGTACAATTCAGCAACAAATAGAGATAATCCCTGCCCACAGTGGGCTCCAAGTACAGAATGGGGGAGACAGATATCAAAACAAGTAAACAGGCATCATTAGCATCATTATAAATAAATAGAATTTTAGATGTATACACATCATTAATGAAAATAGAATTATAATTATAAATATGTACAAATATACACAAGTGCTGTGGGGAAGGGAGGGGTGATGGGGAGGGGAGGGGGTGCAGAGGAAAAGGGGGGCTCAGTCTGGGAAGGCCTCTTGGAGGAGGTGAGCTTTCAGTAGGGCTTTGAAGGGGGGAAGTGAGCTAGTTTGGGGGATGTGAGGAGGGAGGGCATTCCAGGCCAGAGGTAGGATGTGGGCCGGGGGTTGACAGAGGGACAGGAGAGATGGAGGCCCAGGGAGAAGGTGAGCAGCACCAGAGGAATGGAGTGTGTGGGCTGGGATGAAGAAGGAGAGAAGGGAGGTGAGGTAAGAAAGGGCAAGGGAATGCAGACCTTTGAAACCAATAGTGAACTGAAGCCAACTGAAGCCAATAGTGAGGAGTAATTCCTATTACCCCTTATACTCCTATGAATACTTCATCTCTTTCTCCTCTTCATCATCTGAGTACTACTACAGTTTTCATCCAGACTATCCTATTGGTGACAAGCTCTTTGAGAGCTAAGCTAGGTCTGTTCTTTTTTTGTTTTATTTTTATTTTTGGTATCTGTTAAGTGCTTGCTATGTGTCAAGCACAGTTATAGGCACTGGGGTAGATACAAAATGATCAGGTTGGATAAAGTCCATGTCATTCATTCAATAGTATTTATCGAGAACTTACTGCGTGCAGAGCAATGTACTAAGCGCTTGGAAAGTATAATTTGGCAACAAATAGAGACAATCCTTACCCAAGAAGAAAGGAGCCAGAAAACAAAACAAGTGGACAAGCATCAATAGCATCAGTATAAATGAATAGAATTATAGGTATGCACTCAACATTAATAAAATAAATAGAATAATAAATATGTACATATATACACAAGTGCTGCAGGGCGGCGAGGAGAGGGTAAAACCCCTATGTCCCATATGGGGTTCATAGTCTTAATCCCCATTTTACAGATGAGGTAACTGAGGCACAGAGAAGTGAGGTGATTCATCCGAGGTCACACAGCTGACAAGTGGCAGAGATAGCCTTAGATCCCAGATCCTTCTGCCTCTCAGTCCCGGGCTCTTTCTACTTGGGCAATCCTGCTTATCTTATTTTCTTTTACTGTCTTCCCCCTAGTGCTTACTACAGAGCTCTGTATATGGTAGACATTCAATAAATTCCATCAGTGAATTACCAAAAAGTGTAAACTTGGCCCTTAACTACAAACAATCAAAGAGTAGCAAGGTGAGATGCCGTGTGGCCTAGTGAATAGAACATGTGAAGCAGCGTGGTTCATTGGAAAGAGCGTGGGCTTGGGAGACAGAGGTCATGGGTTCATTCATTCATTCATTCACTCAATCGTATTTATTGAGCGCTTACTGTGTGCAGAGCACTGTATTAAGCGCTTGGGAAGTCCAAGTTGGCAACATATAGAGACGGTCCCTACCCAACAGTGGGCTCACAGTCTAGAAGGGGGAGACAGAGAACAAAACAAAACATATTAACAAAATAAAATAAATGGAATAAATATGGGGTTCTAATCCCAGCTCCCCCACATGTCTGCTGTGTGACCTTGGGCAAGTCATTTAACTTTCCTGAGCCTCAGTTACCTCATCTGTAAAATCAAGATTAAGTCTGTGAGCCCCAAGTGGGACAACCTGATCACCTTGTATCCCTCCCAGCGCTTAGAACAGTGTTTTGCACATAGTAAGCACTTAACAAATGCCATTATTATTATTGTTATTATTATTATGTGTTTAGTACAGTGCTCTGCAAACAGTAAACCCTCAATAAATATGATTGATTGATTAATTGAGGGACCTGGGAGTTAGAAGGACCTTGGTTCTAATCCTGGCTCTGCCACTTGTCTCCTGTGTGACCATGGGCAAGTCACTTCAATTGTCTGTGCCTCAGTTACCTCATCTGTAATATGGGATTAAGATTTTGAGTCCCATCTTGGACACTGATTTTGTCCAACCTGATTAGCTTGTACCTATCCCAGCAGTTAGAATAGTGCCCAGAGCATAGTAAAGACTTGACCATAAAAAAGAATAAAATGAAGTTGATAAAATATTATAAAATAATGGTATTCTAACAGATAAAAGGTTAAAGGGTTTGAACAATTTACTCCCATTCCCAAGCACCAATAGCCGTTTTATCCTTTAAGAAAGAACCTAGGAAATTGAGTGTAATTTCAGACTATTTTTTTTCCCATCCAACTACCTTCTATTTGGTTTGTAGAACATCTATTTTTGGTGTCTTCTGAATGGCAAGATTATTTGTAGTTCATACATACTCTTCTGCTCTCAGGAAAGAAATGTTCTGATTAAGCTGTATTATATTTTCAGTTACCTTCATTTGTTTACCCGTTTAATGTACATTCATTCAAAAGTTTGGCACCTGATTGAAGTTTTTCCTGAAAAAAAAATCAGCCCTTTACATAGACTTTTGGCCTTGGAATTCTATGATTTAAGACTTCAATTTGTCTCCAGATCGGTCTCCTCAAGAAAACAGTGCCTGGCATTTAGTAAGTGCTTAACGAATACCATAATTGTCATTATTATGAGTACTAAAATGCTATATTCAGCACGCCTGCCTCAATCCTAAAATCCTGAAGGCCAGTCATCACCATCATGTCTGCTGTGTGACCTCGGGCAAGTCACTTCATTTCTCTGTGCCTCAGTTACCTCATCTGTAAAAAATGGGGATTAAGAGTGTGACAGGGACAGGGAATGGGTCAAACCTGATTAACTTGTATCTACCCGAGTACTTAGGACAGTGCTTGGCACATAGTAAAGTATTCAAAAGTTCCATAATTATTATTATTATGATCATCAACGATATTTATTGAGTGCTTATGATGTACAGAACACTGTACTGAATGTGTAGGAGAGTATGGTACAAAAGAGGGTCAAAAGAGTTTTCAGTGTAGCCAACCCTGAGACATTAGGGAGTCTCCCTGATTTATGCTTAGCATGTTCACATCCATCTTGTAGCCAGCAAAAGGTCATAATAATAATAGTAATAATAACATTTGTTAAGCGCTTACTATGTGCAAAGCACTGTTCTAAGCGCTGAGGGGGATACAAGGTGATCAGGTTGTCCCATGGGGGGCTTACAGTCTTAATCCCCATTTTACAGATGAGGGAACTGAGGCTCAGAGAAGTTAAGTGAATTGCCCAAGGTCACACAGCAGACAAGTGGCGGAGCCAGGATTCGAACCCATGACCTCTGACTCCAAAGCCCGTGCTCTTTCCACTGAGCCATGCTGCTTCACAGAAGATTGTACCGGTCTTTCATCCCCATGACAATCTCCGTCGGGAAGAGAGCAGTGAGATCTCTGTACGCTACGCTTTGCGTAGAGGAACAACACACAAATTAATCTCTTCTGCGTTAATATAGTGTTTATTTCATAAATATTTATAATCCAGATCAGGCATTTTAATTTAAATGTCGGTTGCTATCTAGTAATAAAATTTTTGTCTTTATATTGTCACTTTCTGGCCAGAAACTCAAAATTCCTTCAGACATCTCATTAGTTGTTATCACTAGCTTTTCGGTGTAATAAGAGCGCCAAATTGCTATTGAAATGTTTGGCGGGGATGAAATCAGAACGAGGGCTTGGAGTATCCACGCAGCTGCTAAAACACGTGTAAATGTCTTTAAGCTGGATGTTCCAGTCATTCATTCATTCATTCAGTCGTATTTATTGAGCGCTTACTGTGTGCAAAGCACTGTACTAAGCGCTTGGGAAGTGCAACTTGGCAACATAGAGAGACAGTCCCTACCCAACAGGGGGCTCACAGTCTAGAAGGGGGAGACAGACAACAAAACAAATTAACAGAATAAAATAAATAGAATAAATATATACAAATAAAATAAATAGAGTAATAAATCTGTACAAACATATATTCATATATCCAGGTGCTGTGGGGAGGGGAAGGAGGTAAGGCAGGGGGGGATGGGGAGGGAGGCGGGGACTCAGTCCGGGAGCTCAGTTCTAGAAGCAGCATGGACCGGTGGAAAGATCACGGGCCTGGGAAGCGGATGATCTGGGTTCTAATCAATCAATCAATCAATCAATTGTATTTATTGAGCACTTACTCTGTGCAGAGCGCTGTACTAAGCACTTGGAAAGTACAAGTTGGCAACATATAGAGACAGTCCCTACCCAACAGTGGGCTCACAGTCTAAAAATCTGCCGCTTGACTCATGTGTGACCTTGGGAAAGCAGCGTGGCTCAGTGGAAAGACCCTGGGCTTTGGAGTCAGAGGTCTGGGGTTCAAATCCTGGCTCCATCAATGGTTAGCTGTGTGACTTTGGGCAAGCCGTTTCACTTCTCTGGGCCTCAGTTCCCTCATCCGTGAAATGGGGATTAAGGCTGTGACCCCCCCGTGGGACCTGATCACCTTGTAACCTCCCCAGAGCTTAGAACAGCGCTTTGCATGTCGTAAGCACTTAATAAATGCCATTATTATTATTATTATTATTATTATTTTTTTTTTTTTATTGAGCAAGTCACTGAACATCTCTTTGCCTCAGTTTCCTCATCTGGGATTCAAAAACTGTTTTCCCTCATACTTAAACTTTAGATCCCCTATGGGACAGGGACAGAGTCTCCTGTATATATGTATATATGTTTGTACGTATTTATTCCTCTATTTATTTATTTTATTTGTACTTATTTATTCTATTTCTTTTATTTTGTTAGTATGTTTTGTTTTGTTGCCTGTCTCCCCCTTCTAGACTGTGAGCCCTCTATTGAGTAGGGACCGTCTCTATATGTTGCCAACTTGTACTTCCCAATGCTTAGTACAGTTCTCTGCACACAGTAATGACTCAGTAAATATGATTGAATGAATGAATGAATGAATCTATAGAAAATGCCCCTACTAGCCCACCAAAACGGACTTCACTGGCTCTTCACTGGTTTCTAGACTGTGAGCCCACTGTTGGGTAGGGACCGTCTCCAAATGTTGCCAACTTGTACTTCCCAAGCGCTTAGTACAGTGCTCTGCACACAGTAAGCGCTCAATAAATACGATTGAATGAACGAATGAATGAATGAATCTGATTGCCTTGATCTAACCCAGTGATTAGTAGGATGCTCAGCACATAGTAGTCTCTTTGCAAATACCATCTTTTTCATTATCATTTCTTCTTTTTGCCCCCAATTTCCTCCCACTTCACAACCGGTGTTCACTGCTCTGTGGATCTTCACAGCTCTTCTGATATAGCATCTCTTCCAAAAGGGGTTCCCTGATTAATCTCGCATTACCCTATCCTAATCATCATCATCATCATCATCATCATCATCATCATCAATCGTATTTATTGAGCGCTTACTGTGTGCAGAGCACTGTACTAAGCGCTTGGGAAGTACAAATTGGCAACATATAGATACAGTCCCTACCCAACAGTGGGCTCACAGTCTAAAAGGGGGAGAGACTCCCCCAAAGCAGCATGGCTCAGTGGAAAGAGCATGGGCTTTGGAGTCAGAAGTCATGGGTTCGAATCCTGACTCCACCACATGTCTGCTGTGTGACCTTGGGCAAGTCACTTAACTTCTCTGATCCTAATCCTACCAAATTTTACTTCATCATCTTCTCATTACTTAAACACCAGCTTACTCAACCCCAGTCTAATCTTGCAACACGTATATACATATCTTTACTTTCTATAATATCTGTAATTTAGTTTCCTGCCTATCTCCTCTCAGAGACTGTTAGCTCCTATAGGGTGAGGTCTTTATACGCTAATAATTATAATGATAATTTTGGTATCTGTTAAGCTCTTACTATGTGCGAAGTTCTTGGGTTCTAATCCCTCCTCTGCCACTTCTCTGCTGTGTGACCTTGGGCAAGTCCCTTAATCTCTTTGTGTCTCAGTTTTCTCATCTGTAAAATGGGAATTGAGACTGTGATCCCCACGTCAGGCAGGGACTGTGTCCAACCTGAATTCCTTGTATCCACCTCAGCGCTTGGTACAGTGCCTGGCACATACCAAGTGCTTAACAAATACCATAATTATCATTATTTTTATTATGTACCAAGCACTGTACTAAGCGCTGAAGTAGATGCAAGATAATAGGGTCCCACGTGGGACTCTCAGTCTAAGTAGAAAGGAGAGTGGTTATTTCATCCCCATTTTACCAGTAAAGGAACTGAGTCACAGAGAACCGAGGTGACTTGCCCAAGGTCAAACAGCAAGTATGTGCAGGGGCTAGGATTAGAACCCAGATCATTTAACTCCCAGGTCCGAGTTCATTCATTCACTCATTCAATCATATTTATTGAGCACTTACTGTGTGCAGAGCACTGTATTAAGTGCTTGGAAAGTACAAATAAGCAACAAATAGAGACAATCCTTACCCGACAATCAATCAATCAATCAATCAATTGTATTTATTGAGCACTTACTGTGTGCAGAGCACTGTACTAAGCGCTTGGGAAGTACAAGTTGGCAACATATAGAGACAGTCCCTACCCAACAGTGGGCTCACAGTCTAGAAGGGGGGAGACGGACAACAAAACAAAACAGGTAAGTAGGCATATTCTTTCCTCTAGGCCCAGCTGTCAGTGCCCCGTGGTTGGGTAGGGACCGTCTCTATAGGTTGTCGATTTGTACTTCCCAAGCGCTTAGTACAGTGCTCTGCACACAGTAAGCGCTCAATAAATAGGATTGAATGAATGAGCTCGTCACCCAGTAAGTGTTCAGTGCACTTGTGTGTATCTATCTATCTATCTATCTATCTAGATAGATAGATAGATATGTGTGTGTGTGTGTGTGTATATATATGTATATATACATCTTTATAATCATATTTATTTCAATAACGATGTGTATATCTCTATAATTCCATTTACTTATATTGATGCTTTTGATGCCTGTTTACTTGCTTTGATGTTTGTCCCCCCCTTTCTAGACTGTGGGCCCATTGTGCACAGGGATTGTCTCTATTTGTTGCCAAATTGTAAAGCTGCGTGGCTCAGTGGGCAGAGCATGGGCTTGGGAGTCCGAGGTCATGGGTTCTAATCCCGGTTCTGCCACTTATCAGCTGCGTGAGTTTGGGCAAGTCACTTAACTTCTCTATGCAGAGAAGCAGCGTGGCTCAGTGGGAAGAGCATGGGCTTTGGAGTCAAAGGTCGTGGGTTTGAATCCCGCTCTGCCACAAGTCTGTTGTGTGACCTTGGGCAAGTCACTTAATTTCTCTGAGCCTCAGTTACCTCATCTGTAAAAATGGGGATTAAGACTGTGAGCCTACGTGGGACAACTTGATCACATTGTATCCCCCAGCGCTTAGAACAGTGCACATAGTAAGCGCTTAACAAATACCATTATTATTATTATTATTATTATTAATATTATTATTATGCCTCAGTGACCTCATCTGTAAAATGGGGATTAAGACTGTGAGCCCCATGTGGGACAACCTGATTACCTTGTATCCACCCCAGCACTTAGATCAGTGCTTCACACAGAGTAAGTGCTTAACAAATGCCATCAATATTATTATTATCATTATTATTTGTTGCTGAATTGTACTTTCCAAGCACTTAGTACAGTGCTCTGCACACAGTAAGCGCTCAATAAATACGATTGAATGAATGAATGAGTAAATGAATGAAAGAATGATGTTCCCTGATTGTTTCCCCCCTAAGTGTCTCCCCTTCTATACTGGGATCTCATTGCTCTATTGACCTCTCCCTAGTGTTTAGTACAGTACTTTGCACGCAGTAAGCGCTCAAGGAATATGACTGAATTCATGAATGTACGAATGAATAATTCCATCAAATAGAGAAGCAGCATCCTTTAGTGGAAAGGGCCCCTGCTTGGGAGTCAGAGGACATGGGTTCTAATCCCAGCTCCACCATGTGTCTGCTGTGTGACCTTGGGCAAGCCACTTAACATCTCTGTGCCTCAGTTACCTCATCTGTAAAATGGGGATGAAGATTTGGCAAAACCCGATTACCTTGTATCTACTCCAGCGCTTACAACAGTGCTTGGTATGTGGTAAGAACTTAACAAGTACCATAATAATTATAATAATATAATAACAATATAATATATAATTATTATAATAAGTATAATATAATTATTACTAAAAAATACCTCTAGCTTGAAGCTTAGTGAGAAAAAATAGCTGCTCTGTTACCATTCACCCCCGGCCCTCTTGGAGTTGGACAATATTGATTTGTGCCTCTCCCTATTCCGCAATAAGAGGCTGCTGGAAAGAGGGAAAAACCAGAAGGAGGAGATAGGAGAGGGAAGAGGGAGGGAAAAAGTGAGGAAAACACCAAAACAGAATGACAAATTCATTGAATCAAGCAATGAATGGACCCAAGCTGAAAGAAAACCAACTTGAGGAGGATTCTAAAGCTCGTTGGGGCCAGGGAACTTGTCTATCTATTTTGTTATATTGTACTCTCCCGAGTGCTTTGCACAGTGCTCTGCACACAGTAAGTGCTCAATAATTACCATTGATTGGTTGGCAGAGAAGCAGGGATGAAGGGAAATCTAATCTTAAAATAACGCGGTAAATGGGTTTAAATGGGAACAACCATTTTAAGTCGATTTCAGACCACTGTCAAATATTTTACCTTGAACAAGTAAGCTTAAAAAAATTGTAAATATTAAAGGTACAAGGTCAATAAATCAATGATATTTATTTGTGCAGAGCATTGTCCTAAGCATTTGGAAACAAACAATAAAGTAGACTGTGAGCCCACTATTGGGTAGGGACTGTCTCTATATGTTGCCAACTTGTACTTCCCAAGTGCTTAGTACAGTGCTCTACACACAGTAAGCGCTTAATAAATATGATTGATGATAAAGTAGGTAGACACAATCCCTGCCCTTATGGAGTTTACAGCCTTAACTAAATGCCCTGAAATATGATGTTTATTGGTATCTTTCCAGACATATTTGGAAGTTTGAGACCATATACAGTTGGAGATTTCTCAACAGAAAACCACTGCTTCAAGGTTACGTCTTCTGGGCCATTAGTGTGTGAAGGAAATCACTTATTTGAGAGAAATTTGTTCTGAGACTAGGATAGCAAACCCTATGGATTCTGATCGATTAATCAATCAATCAGTGGTATTCACTGAGCACTTACTAGAGTCAGTGTGTCCTAATGGATGGACCCCCAGCCTGAGAATCAGAAGGACCTGGGTTCTAATGACCCTCTGCCACTAATGATAATAATGATGGTATTTATTAAGCACTTACTATGTGCAAAGCACTGTTCTAAGCACTGGGGGGGATACAAGGTGATCAGGTTGTCCCATGTGGGGCCTACAGTCTTAATCCCCATTTTACAGATGAGGGAACTGAGGCACAGAGAAATTAAGTGACTTGCCCAAAGTCACATGGCTGACAAGTGGCGGAGCTGGAATTAGAACCCACAACCTCTGACTCCTAATCCCGTGCTCTTTCCACTGAGCCACAGGTCTGCTGTGTGACCTTGGGCAAGTCACTTCATTTCTCTGAGCCTCAGTGGCCTCATCTGTAAAATGGGGATTAAGACTGTGACCCCATGTGGGACAAGGATTGTGTCCAACCTGATTAGATTGTATCTACCCCAGTGCTTAAGAAATGCCATCATTATTGTCATTATTATGGGCAGAGCACATAATACAACCCAATAGATTCAGCAGACATGTTCCCTTCCCATAACAAGCTTACATCAACAACCCAGGCCAAAAATTGGGATGCTGATATTTAATTTTAGAACTTTTTTTAAAAAAGCAGTTTTTTTATCTGAAAAGAAGATTTTTCTTTCCCAAAGTATGCATAATGATAATTATGGCATTCGTTAGGCACTTACTATCTGCCAAGCACTGTGGTAGAGTGAATCAGATCCCTTATGAGGCTTGCAGTCTAAGTAGGAAGTAGAACAGGTATGAAATCTCCATTTTACAATTGAGAAATTGAGGCCCAGAGAGGTTGTGACTTGCCCGAGGCCACACAGAAGACAAGTTTCAGTACTCAGGTCCTCTGAATCCCAGGCCCCTGCGTTTTCCAATAGGCCAAGGCTGCTTCTCTGAGTGTGTGGGTTGGGTATATATATATATATAAGTATATGTGTGTGCATTTGTGTGTTGCTCTGAGTTACTGAGAGAATTACAGGAGATTTTAGAATAGGCAGAAATTGAGCAGGGGAGGATAGCCTCCTTCAAAATAAAGATGGGGATTCAGGGAGAAGAACATTTGCCTTTTCAATGAGCCGATCCTATTCTGTATTCCGTCCCCACCCCCAGATTCTGGAATATAAATGGCATTTCATGACCCAGCAGTAGTCCACGCAGAACTCTGAGCTTAACCTATCCCATACCATCCCCGTCATCTGAAAGAATGATGAAATACCTTGTATTTAGGCCTAACACCACACCATAAAAATGCAATGTTTGGGGTAGATAGAGGCTTGACTTTCTAATTGCATTACCAGAATGTTGTTGAAATAAATTGTTTTAGGTTGTTCTTGGGAATAGACTGGAGACAGAGTGCGAACCCACACCGAATTCAAGAGCCTAACAGTTAATCAATTTCTCCTGAGTATTGCGTCTTTGTTAAAGAGATCCAATGTCTCGGGTTTTCACGGTCTTTGCTTGGGTAGAAAAATGCCCACCACCCCCTGCTTGGTCTATGTTGCCCAGTGGCAAGAAAATGTGGAAATTACATTTCATTTGACATGCTGACACGGAAGAGACAATGTAACAACTTTAGTGTAGGAATATTTGACAAAACTCTAATCCCCTGACCTCTGAAATGCAACAATCGTGACCTTCTTTCATGGATCCGGAAACTGGGAAATGTCAAATACTAAATCAGTAAACAGCCTTTATGCAAAACTGGCCCTCAGTCAATAAGGCAACAAATTTAGGCTGTGGATGACTTCCTTTGTGGAAAGCAGGCCTCAAGCAAGGAGTAATTGGAAACCAGCTAATCGCTTTAGCCTCCTTTCTATGATTTTGTTTGCAAAGCTTTCATGTAAATAACTTGTGGGGGGAATTTTTAGTAGCTGACTGGTTTGTGGAAATATTCATCCATTCATTCAGTCGTATTGACTGAGCACTTACTGTGAGCAGAACACTGTACTAAGCACTTGGGAGAGTAGTAGCCATTGTATTTCTAGGCTTCTTCTAGACTGTGAACCCACTGTTGGGTAGGGACTGTCTCTATATGTTGCCAACTTGTACTTCCCAAGCGCTTAGCTTAAGCGCTCAATAAATACGATTGATTGATTGATTTAATAAGTGCAAAACTGTGTGCAGAGCACTGTTCAAAGTGCTGAGAAAGAATGCACAGTGGGAATGAAACATATTCCCTAATTGGGCTCACAGTCTAATAATTTAATGAGAGAGAGAGGGGATTGGAATTAGGCCTTTAGGGAGAAGAAACAAGAAAACATTAAAACCGCATAAAGATGCGGACAAATAGATTAAAAACAGAACTCAGTAGAGGTTTTGGAGGAGGAGCAGGATTTTATGGTATTTGATAAGTGCTTACTATGTGTCAGACATTGTTCTAAGCACTGGGGTTGGTGCATGTTAATTGTCAGACACGGTCCCTGTCCAGCATGGGGACCCCAGTCGAAGAAGGAGGGAGAACAGGCTCCATTTTACAGTTGAGGAAACAGAGGCACAGAGCTGTTGAGTGACTTTCCCAAGGTCACACAGCAGAAAAGTGGCAAAGGAGGGTTGAGAACCCAGGTCCTTCTGAGTCCCAGGCCCGGGCTCTCTCCACTAGGAGACTCCACTCAAAGTCCATTTTACTGGCCGGGGCTACAGTGAGTGTTCTAGCAGTAGCCTTCCCCACAGCACCTGTATATATGTATATATGCTTGTACATATTTATTACTCTATTTATTTATTTATTTTACTTGTACATATCTATTCTATTTATTTTATTTTGTTAGTATGTTTGGTTTTGTTCTCTGTCTCCCCCTTTTAGACTGTGAGCCCACTGTTGGGTAGAGACTGTCTCTATATGTTGCCAATTTGTACTTCCCAAGCACTTAGTACAGTGCTCTGCACACAGTAAGCGCTCAATAAATACGATTGATGATGATGATGATAGCCGCTCCCTGGTTTTCCTGGGATTCAGAGAGGGGCTGGCTCCGGGCCATGTCTGCTTCTCTCCAACTGCCAGGGTGCAGCCAGGGGTGATGGGCGGGTAGAGGAAAGGAGGGGCAGGGTCCAGGGGAGACAGAGGGGCTAGAGGGGGATGCCATGTAAGTTGTGGTGGGCAGGGAATGCCTCTGTTCATTGTTGTATTGTAATAATAATAATAATAATAATAATAATAATAATAATGGCATTTGTTAAGCGTTTACTATGTGCACAGTACTGTTCTAAGCCCTGGGAAGGTTACAAGGTGATCAGGTTGTCCCACAGGGACTCACAGTCTCAATCCCCATTTTACAGGTGAGGTAACTGAGGCCCAGAGAAGTGAAGAGACTTGCCCACAGTCACACAGCTGACAAGTGGCGGAGCCGGGATTTGAACCCATGACCTCTGACTCCAAAGCCCGGGCTCTTTCCACTGAGCCCACTGTTGGGTAGGGACTGTCTCTATATGTTGCCAATTTGTACTTCCCAAGCGCTTAGTACAGTGCTCTGCACACAGTAAGCGCTCAATAAATATGATTGATGATGAGCCATGCTGCTTCTCTGCGCTCCCCCAAGTGCTTTGTGCAGTTTCCCACACAAGTAAGCACTTAATTCATTCATTCAACTGTATTTATTGAGCGCTTACTGTGTGGAGAACACTGTACTAAGCTCTTGGGAGAGTACTATACAATAATATATATACAGTTATATATATATATATATATATATCTGTATGTATATTATTGTTATTATATAACAATATAATTATAATACAGTTATTATTATATAACTGTATATAGATAGATAGATAGATAGATAGATATAGATATAGATATAGATATATAGATATATTCATTTCATTCATTCAATCGTATTTATTGAGCGCTTACTGCGTGCAGAGCACTGTACTAAGCACTTGGAAAGTACAAGTTGGTAACATATAGAGACGGTCCCTATCCAACAATGGGCTCACAGTCGAGAAGATAATGTTGGTGTTTGTTAAGCTCTTACTATGTGCAAAGCACTGTTCTAAGCGCTGGGGTACATACAAGGTGATCAGGTTGTCCCATGAGGGGCTCACAGTCTTAATCCCCATTTTCCAGATGAGGGAACTGAGATATAGAGAAGTGAAGTGACTTGCCCAAAGTCACACAGCTGACAAGTGGTGGAGCTACGATTAGAACCCATGATCTTTAGTACAGTGCTCTATGCACAGTAAGTGCTCAATAAATGCAATCGTTGATGGGATGTGTCTGCTAGCAATGGCACAGTGCTGAAAGGATCAATTAGTGATATTTATTGAGCACTTAATATGTACAGAGCACTGTACTAAGTGCTCCGGAGAGGGCAGTGCAGCAGACTGAACAGACATGGTCCCTACCCCTAATAAGTTTACTGTCTAGAGGACTGAAGATGTCTTATCGAAGTCACGCTTTTGAGAAAGAACTACATTTGGGGGAATCATCATCATCATCAAAATGATAATGGTATTTATTAAGTGCTTACTATGTGCCAAGCACTGTTCTAAACCCTGGGGTAGTTACAAGGTAATCAGGTGGGGCTCACAGTCTTAATCAGCGTGGCTCAGTGGAAAGAGCACAGACTTTGGAGTCAGAGGTCATGGGTTCAAATCCCAACTCTGCCGCATCTGCTGCAGCGTGGCTCAGTGGAAAGAGCCCGGGCTTGGGAGCCAGAGGTCATGGGTTCGAACTCCGGCTCTGCCACTTGTCAGCTGTGTGACCTTGGGCAAGTCACTTAACTTCTCTGAGCCTCAGTTCCCTCATCTGGAAAATGGGGATTAAGACTGTGAGCCCCATGTGGACAACCTCATCACCTTGCATCCCCCCCAGCGCATAGAACAGTGCTTTGCACATAGTAAGTGCTTAACAAATGCTGTCATTATTATTATTATCTGCCGTGTGACCTTGGGCAAGTCACTTAACTTCTCGGAGCCTCAGTTATCTCATCTGCAAAATGGGGATGATGACTGTGAGCCCCATGTGGGACAACCTGATCACCTTGTATCCCCCCAGCGCTTAGAACAGTGCTTTGCACATAGTAAGCACTTAACAAATGCCATTATTATTATCATTTATTATTAATCCTCATTTTACAGATGAGGGAACTGAGGCACAGAGAAGTTAAGAAGCAGTGTGGCTCAGTGGAAAGAGCCTGGGCTTTGGAGTCAGAGGTCATGGGTTCAAATCCCGGCTCCACCAACTGTCAGCTGTGTGACTTTGGGCAAGTCACTTAACTTCTCTGTACCTCAGTTCCCTCATCTGTAAAATGGAGATTAAGACTGTGAGCCTCACATGGGACAACCTGATCACGTTGTATCCCCCCAGTGCTTAGAACAGTGCTTGGCACATAGTAATCAGTTAACAAATACTATCATCATTATTATGATTATGATTATGATAATGATGATGATGATGATGATGATTATTATTATTATTATTAAGTGACTTGCCCAGAGTAACACAGTAACACACCTGATAAATGGAAGAGCCGGGATTACAACCCACGATCTCTGACTCCCAAACCTGGGCTCTTTCCACTAAACCATAGCACGTCTCATCTCCAGCCCACTTTTACGGGATCTATAAAGCACTTGAGTTTGTTAGCGATGTCAAGGAATTATTGTCAAAATAACTCTAATTATTCACAGATGAGTCAATCCGCTTCACAAATCACAACAAAACAATGCTGGGCTTTCTTCCCAGAAAGCCAACAGGGGAAGGACAAAGACCCGAGGGGGAAAGTGCAAAACAGACTGGCAAGGCCAAAGAGAAGAAAGGATAGAAAACACAAAAGGGGGAAAGAGGAAAAAAAAGATACTCAGATCTTCCACCTCAGACCTTATTGAATATGTTGCCAACTTGAGAAGCAGCGTGGCTCAGTGGACAGGAGCCGGGGCTTTAGAGGCAGAGGTCATGGGTTCAAATCCCAGCTCCGCTAATTGTCAGCTGTGTGACTTTGGGCAAATCATTTAACTTCTCTGTGCCTCAGTTACCCCATCTGTAAAATGGGGATGAAGACTGTGAGCCCCCTGGGGGACAACCTGATCACCCTGTACTGTAACCTCCCCAGCGCTTAGAACAGTGCTTTGCACATAGTAAGCGCTTAATAAATGTCCTTATTATTATTATTCCACACAAACATGTGAACGAGTAAATTGCCTGAAATTGGGAAAAATCCTCTGAGAGAGTATCGGTTTGGGGACAGACAAGGGAAGTGACTCTGTGCCCCTTCCTTGGATGAAGGTTGCTTGGGAGAAGCAGCATTGCCTAGTAGATGGAACACGGTCCTGGGTATCAGAAGGTCATGGGTTCAAATCCTGACTCTGCTGTGTGACCGTGGGCGAATCATTCACTATTTATTTTGTTAATGATGTGCATAGAGCTTTAATTCTATTTGTTCTGACGATTTTCACACCTGTCTACATGTTTTGTTTTGTTGTCTGTCTCCCCTTCTAGACTGTGAGCCCGTTGTTGGGTAGGGGCCGTCTCTATATTTTGCTGACTTGGACTTCCTAAGCGCTTAGTACACTGCTGTGCACACAGTAAGTGCTCAATAAATACGATTGAATGAATGAATGAATTTCACTTCTCTCCACCCCAGTTCTCTCATGTGGGGGTTGAGACTGTGAGTGTCCCACGTGGGACAGGGACTGTGTCAACTGTGTGACTTTGGGCAAGTCACTTCTCTGTGCCTCAGTTACCTCATCTGTAAAATGGGGATTAAGATTGGGAGCCCCCCATGGGACAACCTGATCACCTTGTAAACTCCCCTGCGCTTAGAACAGTGCTTTGCACATAGTAAGCGCTTAATAAATGCCATCATCATCATCATCATCAACTCCACTGGCTTGTATCCACCCCAGAACTTAGTAGAATGCCTGGCACACAAAAAGTGCTTAACAAATAACATCATTGTGATAAAATGAGGCAGTGGAAAAAGTCCTTCAAGGGTTGAAGCTTCACAGAGTCTCTTTCTGCTTGGTGCCCACAAAGCAGAGCCCCAGGGAAGAGTTTCTGGGAGCCACAGTGGTGGCCTTATTTTTTTTAACGGTATTTGCCATGTGCTCACTATGTGCCAAGCACTGTACTAAGCACTGGATTAGATACAAGCCAATCAGGTTGGACACAGTCCCTGTCCCACATTGGGCTCACGGTATTAATCCACATTTTCCAAATGAGGTAACTGAAACCCAGAGAATCAATCAATCAATCAATCGCATTTATTGAGCGCTTACTGTGTGCAGAGCACTGTACTAAGCGCTTGGGAAGTACAAGTTGGCAAAAATATAGAGACAGTCCCTACCCAACAATGGGCTCACAGTCTAAAAGGAGAAGTGAGGTGACTTGCCCGCGGTCACATAGCAGACTAGTAGTGATGTTGAGAATAGTACCCAGGTCCTTCTAATTTCCAGGTCAGCGCTCTAACCACTGGGCCATGCAGCCTCCTCTTTGCACTTTCATTCATTCAAGTGTATTTATTGAGCGCTTACTGTGTGCAGAGCACTGTACTAAGCTCTTGGGAAGTATAAGTCGGCAACATATAGAGACGGTCCCTACCCAACAACAGGCTCACAGTCTAGTGGCCCATTATAGTAGCAGTAGCTATTGTAGTAATAATAATAATAATGATGGCATTTATTAAGCACTTCCTATCATCATCAATCGTATTTATTGAGCGCTTACTATGTGCAGAGCACTGTACTAAGCGCTTGGGAAGTATAAGTTGGCAACATATAGAGACAGTCCCTACCCAACAACAGGCTCACAGTCTAGTGGCCCATTATAGTAGCAGTAGCTATTGTAGTAATAATAATAGTAATGATGGCATTTATTAAGCATTTACTATGTGCAAAGCACTGTTCTAAGCACTGGGGAGGTTACAAGGTGATTGGGTTGTCCCACAGGGGGCTCACAGTCTTAATCCCCATTTTACAGATGGGGTAACTGAGGCCCAGAGAAGTGAAGTGACTTGCTCAAAGTCACACAGCTGACAATTGGCAGAGCAGGGATTTGAACCCTTGACCTCTGACTCCAAAGCCCATGCTCTTTCCCCTGAGCCACGCTGCTTAGAGTATTGATTAAGCGTTTACTGTATGCAGAGCAATGTACTAAGTGCTGGGAAAGACTACACAGGTGAGAATTAATAATAATGATAATGGCATTTATTAAGCACTTACTACGTCCAAAGCACTGTTCTAAGCGCTGGGGAGGTTACAAGGTGATCAGGTTGTCCCTCGTGAGGCTCAGTCTTAATCCCCATTTTACAGATGAGGGAACTGAGGCACAGAGGAGTTAAGTGACTTGCCCGAAGTCACACAGCTGACAATTGGCGGAGCCAGAATTTGAACCCATGACTTCTGACTCTAAAGCCCGGGCTCTTTCCACTGAGCCACGCTGCTTTTCTGACCACGGTCAGAGAATGGCATGGCATGGTCTCCATTCTTTGGGGGGCTCACAATAGAAGAATGAAAAGAGGGAGAGGGGATTCATTCATTCATTCATTCATTCAATCGTATTTATTGAGTGCTTACTGTGTGCAGAGCATCATCATCATCATCAGTCGTATTTATTGAGCGCTTACTGTGTGCAGAGCACTGTACTAAGCGCTTGGGAAGTACAAGTTGGTAGCATATAGAGACAGTCCCTACCCAGCAGTGGGCTCACAGTCTAAAACTGTACTAAGCGCTTGGGAAGTACAAGTCGGCAACATGTAGAGACGGTCCCTACCCAGCAACAGGCTCCTAGGCTAGAAGGCGGAGACAGGCAGCAAAACAAAACATGTAGACAGGTGTCAAAGTCGTCCGAACAAACTTACTGGAAGAGATGAAACAAACCCCCAAGGTGACAGAAAGGTTAGTAGGGCCCTGCTGAGAGCTCACCTCCTCCAGGAGGCCTTCCCAGACTGAGCCCCTTCCTTCCTCTCCCCCTTGTCCCCCTCTCCATCCCCCCATCTTACCTCCTTCCCTTTCCCACAGCACCTGTATATATGTATATATGTTTGTACATATTTATTACTCTATTTATCTATTTATTTATTTATTTATTTATTTATTTATTTATTTATTTTACTTGTACATTTCTATCCTATTTATTTTATTTTTTTGGAATGTTTGGTTTTGTTCTCTGCCTCCCCCTTTTAGACTGTGAGCCCACTGTTGGGTAGGGACTGTCTCCGTGTGTTGCCAATTTGTACTTCCCAAGCGCTTAGTCCAGTGCTCCGCACATAGTAAGCGCTCAATAAATACGATTGATTGATTGATTGATAGGGCAGGGTGAGGAGAGGAGCAGAATTTCAGGCTCCTCATGGCTCAGTGTCCCCAGCGACGACTTCGTCAGCGGTGGCCACCATCTTTCCCAGGTTTTGTGGCGGCGGAGCCAGGCTGAGGCCCTGAGGGGAAGGTTTTCTGTCTGGGTCAGAGCGCAAGCTTTTGAGTGTGAGTGGGTGAGGGAGGGTGAATGTAGTGTGAGAAAGCACGAAATTGAGAGTGAGTGTTCACTGGGGCCCCGACCCCTCTTCCCCATGGGCGGCCGCAACCCCCATCCACAAGGAGGGAGGGGGTCACCGGCACGGATTTAGTAATGATAATAATAATGGCATTTATTAAGCGCCTGCTATGTGCAAAGCACTGTTCTAAGCGCTGGGGGAGATACAAGGTGATCAGGTTGTCCCACGTGGGGCTTACAGTCTTAATCCCCATTTTACAGATCAATCAATCAATCGTATTTATTGAGCGCTTACTGTGTGCAGGGCACTGTACTAAGTACTTGGGAAGTACAAGTTGGCAACATACGGAGACGGTCCCTACCCAACAGTGGGCTCACAGTCTAGAAGATGAGGTAACTGAGGCACAGAGAAGTTAGTTAAGTTGAGGAGGCCTTCCCAGACTGAGCCCTCTCCTTCCTCTCCCCGTCCTCCCCCTCCCCATCCCCCGTCTTACCTCCTTCCCTTCCCCACAGCACCTGTATATATGTATATGTGTTTGTACATATTACTCTATTTATTTATTTATGTATTTATGTATTTATGTATTTATTTATTTTACTTGTACATATCTATTCTATTTATTTTATTTTGTTAATATGTTTTGTTTTGTCCTCTGTCTCCCCGTTCTAGACTGTGAGCCCACTGTTGGGTAGGGACTGTCTCTATATGTTGCCAACTTGTACTTCCCAAGCACTTAGTCCAGTGCTCTGTACGCAGTAAGCGCTCAATAAATACGATTGATTGATTGATTGATTGATTGATTCACCCCTCTAATGCTAACCTTCTCACTGGGCCTCCATCTCGCCTGTCTCGCCTCCGACCTCTCACCCCCATGAGAAGCAGTGTGGCTCAGTGGAAAGAGCCCGGGCTTTGGAATCAGAGGTCCTGGGTTTAAATCCCTGCTCTGCCCATTGTCAGCTGTGTGACTTTGGGCAAGTCACTTCACTTCTCTGGGCCTCAGTTGCCTCATCTGGAGAATGGGGATTAAGACTGTGAGCCCACCGTGGGACAACCTGATCACCTTGTATCCTCCCCAGTGCTTAGAATAGTGCTTTGCACATAGTAAGTGCTTAATAAATGCCATCATCATAATCATCCTGACTCTGGCCTGAAACCTCCTCCCTCCTCCAATCCACCAGACAATGACCCTCCCCTCCTTCAGAGTCTTATTGAGGGCACATCTCCTCCAAGAGGCCTTCCCTGACTAAGCCCCCTTTTCCTCTTCTCCCACTCCCTTCCACATCACCCTTACTTGCTCCCTTTATTCATCCCCTCCTCCCAGCTCCACAGCACTTATGTACCCATTTGTAAGCTTATTTGGGGCGGGGAACGTGTCCATTATATTGCTGTATTCTATTTTCCCAAGCCATTAGTGCAGTGCTTTGCACCCAGTAAGAGCTCAATAAAAATCCAATTGACTTACTGACTGGCTGGCTGGAAGAATATGTTATCTGACTATATGTTCTTGCCTCTCCTAGCCTCCGCCTCCTTTTCCACATATTAACACTGTATCTGCAAGAAATTAATATATCCGCCAAGTACATTTCATTTGGCTTTGTGTGACCTTGGCCAAGTCACTTCACTTTGCTGGGCCTCACTTACCTCATCTACAGAATGGGGATTGAGACCGTGAGCCCCATATGGGGCAGGGACTGTGTCCAACTTGATTTGCTTGTAACCACCTTGGTGCTTTGTACGGTGTCTGGCACATAGTAAGCACTTAACAAATATCACAATTATTATTAGAATCACTATTATTCACTCATTCAATCATATTTATTGAGCGCTTACTGTGTGCAGAGCACTGTACTAAGCGCTTGGGAAGTACAAGTTGGCAACATATAGAGACGGCCCCTACCCAACAGTGGGCTCACAGTCAAGAAGGGAGAGACAGCAGGCACGTGATGTAGTCAGAATAATAATAATAATAATAATAATAATAATAATAATAATAATAATAATAATAATAATAATAATAATGTTGGTATTTGTTAAGCGCTTAGTATGTGCCAAACACTGTTCTAAGTGCTGGGGGAGATCAAGGGTAATCAACTTGTCCTACATGGGGCTCACAGTCTTAATCCCCATTTTCCAGATGAGGTAACTGAGGCACAGAGAAGTTAAGTGACTTACCCAAAGTCACACAGCTGACAATTGGCAGAGCCGGAATTTGAACCCATGACTTCTGACTCCAACTCCCGGGCTCTTTCCACTAAGCCACGCTGCTTCTCTAGAACTTGGTCCTTTCCCTCTAAGGCTTCTGCTCTAGCCAGTAGAGCCCAAAGCTTTCCACAAGCTGATCATGTTCCAGAACTTCATTATTTCTTAAGATGGGTTTATAATGGGGTGGAGATGGTGCTTTTTCTTTCTGTCGTATTTCTATGGCTGATGGAGTGGTATCTCTTGGTTCGAAGAGAGTATCTATTTTGACTTAGTTCTGGGTTCTAAAAGAGGACGTCTAGAGTTTCCTTAACATCTCCGAATTTGATGCCTTCTAACCAAGAATCAAATCCAGCATAATATTTTGGCTGGCATCGAAGAAGATTAAAAATCATTTTATGATGCCCAGGCAACAGAGGTTCACGACTGCCTAAATCAATAAGTAATTTTCCATTCAGTGTGCATGTCTGATATAACAGTGGCAAGGACCAGATGTCTCTAATTTATCTGCAACCTAAATTGAACGTTTTATGAAGAAATAATAGGAGTCGGACACATAGACTTTAACATTTAAAAATCAATAAAGTCGTCATCTTAACTCCTAAACATCTGTGCGTTACCCAGAATTTCCCCCTGTAGTTGAAGAATAAGACATTCATCCTGATGTTTAGGTGAATTCTTCCTTCTGTGGTTATCCATTACCACACACTTAATCGATCAATCAATGAATGCTATTTACTGAGCACTTACTGTTTACAGAACACTGCACTAAGTGTTTGGGAGAGCAGAATCCAGTAGATAACCACGATCCCCCTTCTAGACCGTGAGCCCACTGTTGATTAGGGACCGTCTCTATATGTTGCCAACCTGGACTCCCAAGCGCTTAGTACAGTGCTTTGCACACAGTAAGCGCTCAATAAATACGATTGAATGAATCCCACTCTCCAGGAGTTTACAGTCTTGGTGGTGTATTCTTGGGTCAGCAGTTTATCAAAAGCAGCTCTTCACAGCAGTTTGATTAAACCTAACAAAATGACATATGGCCAGTATTAAAATGACATCGACAATCTTCTCTGGTATAACGTGATTTCCTTTCAAGATCTGGTTCCAACCCGCTGGGAGAATTCGGGAACAACCCAACTTGGACTTCCCAAGCGCTTAGTACAGTGCTCTGCACACAGTAAGCGCTCAATAAATACGATTGATGATGATGATGATGATCTGATCACAACAAGAGACTGTTTTGGTATAACACGATGTACAGGTTGGAGCGAGCAGATTTAGGGGAAAGAATGCCAAACTAGCTCTCTCCCCTCTTCAAAGCCCTACTGAGAGCTCACCTCCTCCAGGAGGTCTTCCCAGACTGAGCCCCCCCTTATCCTCTGCTCCTTCTCCTTCATTCATCCATTCAATCGTATTTATTGAGCACTTACTGTGTGCAGAGCACTGTACTAAGCGCTTGGGAAGTACAAGTTGGCAACATATAGAGACGGTCCCTATGCAACACTGGGTTCTCCCCTCCCCATCACCCCAACTCCCTCCCTCTGCTCTATCCCCTTCCCCTCCCCACAGCACTTGTATATATCTGTACATATTTATTACTCTACTCATTTCATTAATAATGTGTACTTATCTATACTTCTATTTATTTTGATGGCATCGATGCCTGTCTACTTGTTTTGTTTTGTTGTCTGCCTCCCCCTTCTAGACTGTGAGCCCATAGTTGGATAAGGATTGTCTCTGTTGCTGAATTGTACTTTCCAAGTGCTAAGTACAGTGCTCTGCACGCAGTAAGTGCTCAATAAATATGATTAATTGAATGAATGAAATGGTCATAATAATAATAATGATGGCATTTATTAAGTGCTTACTATGTGCAAAGCACTGTTCTAAGCTCTGGGGAGGTTACAAGGTGATCAGGTCATCCCACGGGGGGCTCTCAGTCTTAATCCCCATTTTACAGATGAGGTTACTGAGGCACAGAGCTAGCTCTCTTCCTCCCTTCAAGGCCTTACTGAGAGCTCACCTCCTCCAGGAGGCCTTCCCACACTGAGCCCCTTCCTTCCTCTCCCCCTCGTCCCTCTCTCCATTCCCCCATCTTACCTCCTTCCCTTCCCCACAGCACCTGTATATATGTATATGTTTGTATATATTTATTACTCTATGTATTTATTTATTTATTTTACTTGTACATATCTATTCTATTTATTTTATTTTGTTAGTATGTTTGGTTTTGTTCTCTGTCTCCCCCTTTTAGACTGTGAGCCCACTGTTGGGTAGGGACTGTCTCGATATGTTGCCAATGTGTACTTCCCAAGTGCTTAGTACAGTGCTCTGCACACAGCAAGCGTTCAGTAAATACGATTGATTGATTGATTGATTAAGTGACTTGCCCAAAGTCACACAGCTGACAATTGGCGGAGCCGGGATTTGAACCCATGACCTCTGCCTCCAAAGCCCGGGCTCTTTCCACTGAGCCACGTTGCTTCTCCTGGTCATGAATGAGTGTGTGTGGCACATGGGTAAGCTTTTAACAAATGCCAAAAAAAAAAAATAATGTTTGGCAAGGATGTAAAGAGCCTGCAAGTGAGAGTTACATTGACAACAAAGGCATTTGCATCACAAAATGTCAGTAATGATAGTATCTTCCAACCATCTACCCCTCAACCCATTAATTCCAACTGACTCAGTAATTCTCCTAATGCAGTTTCCCCATAACACAGCTATTGTGCTGCAGCAGTAATGGCTGTAATTGTAAAAAACACCAAAGCCCTTCTCTCCCTTTCTCCTGAAAATACCACGTGTGCTCTTGCCCAGAAACTCAATCGGATAAGTGTTAGGATTTCGTTATTAACATGGACCATTGGGGGAAAGTAAGAAATCAGATTTGTCATAGTTTGCTTTAAAATGAAAGCATTTTTATGACCTTCTTGCCTTTTCTGATGGTCCTCCCTGCCACAAACCCTCTCCATCTCCATAAAAGTGCTAATCAGAACATAGTACGAGATTTTATTAGCTCCTGAGGCCCAGAAGGGCTAGAGGCATTTCAAACACCACCCTTTTTATTTTACCCCAAGCGCTTAGCACAGTGTTCTGCACAAGATAGGCTTTTAATAAACACTCTTCTCACTACTGTGCTACAACTAAAAATCTGCAGGTAGCATTCTGTGACCCAGAAGATTAAAATTTGCTTTTTTCTTGTAAGAAAAGAGGACAGTAATGCATTATATTCTCAAATATATATTTTTTTTCCTCCTTCTTTAATCAATGAATCAATCAGTGGTGTTTGACAGAGTAGCAGCATGCTTAGTGAAGAGAGCACATCAGAAGGACCTGGGTTCTAATCCCTCCTCCGCCACTTATCTGCTGTGTGACCTTGGACCGGTCACTTCACTTCTCTGGGCCTCAGTTACCTCATCTGTAAAATGGGGATTAAGGCTGTGAGCCCCTGGTGGGATAAGGACTGTGTCCAACCTGATTAACTTGTATCTACCCCAGTGCTTAGAGCAGTGCTTAGTGCAGAGTAATCACTTGACAAGTACCATAATAATAATAAGAAGTATTATTATTATTATTATTATTATTATTATTATTATTATTATTATTATTATTGTTGTTGTTATTATTGTTGCTATTATTATGTGGTGCACTGAATGAATGAAATTCCTATTATTATTATCATTATTATTAGTAGTAGTAGTAGTAGTGCTTATTGAGTGCTTACTGTGTGCAGAGCACTGTACGAAGCTCTTGGGAGAGTGCAATATAACAGAGTTGGTAGACACTTTCCCTTCCCACAGTGAGCATGCAGTCTAGATGGCGAGATGGACATAATAATAATAATAATAACAATAATAATAATAATAATAATAATAATAATAATAATAATAATAATAATAATAATAATAATAATAGCATTTATTAAGCGCTTACTATGTGGAAAGCACTGTTCTAAGCACTATGAGCCCGCTGTTGGGTAGGGACCGTCTCTATATGTTGCCAACTTGTACTTCCCAAGAGCTTAGTACAGTGCTCTGCACACAGTAAACTCTCAGTAAATACGATTGAATGAATGAATGAATGACTATAAATACATGATGTAATAGATATATACATAAGTGCTGAGGGCTGAGGATGGGGAGAATAGCAATACCCCGAGGTCATCGATCCAAGGGCAGGGAAGGGAGAAGGAACCGGGAAAGGAGGACTTATCCATAAAATCATGCAGGAAGAGGAATGAAAACCACAAGGTGGAAGAGCTGCATTCCTATTTTAATTAATGAAGCATTCCCATTGTTATACTCCTTTCCTTACAGCACCTCAAGGCTTGTGCTGTAGATTGTAAGCTTCCTGTGGCTAGGGATTGCATTGATCTGCTCTGTTCCACTATCCTTGCCTTTGTGGTAATAATAATAATAATAATAATAATAATAATAATAATAATAGCACAGGCCCCGAAGTCACAGGATCTGGGTTCTAATCCCGGCATTGCCAATTGTTTGCAGTGTGACCTTGGGCAAGGCGCTTCAGTGTCTCAGTTCTCCTGTTTTCCTTCCTGCTTAGTATGTGAAGCTCATGAGGGCCAGGGACTCTGTCCAACCTAATTAACTTGTATCCACCCCAGCACTTAGAACAGTGCTTTGACACACATAAAGTGCTTAACAGAAACCATCAAAAAGCACATAGTACATAAAGTAACACACATTAAATGCTCAATAAATATGTGCGTTTTATATTTTACATTGACCTCTTTCCCCGCTGCACAGAACTTACGTTTAGGTGATTAGCCAGTGGCATTTACTGAGCACTCACTGGAAGCCCTGGCTGTACTAAGCTCCTGGGAGACAATACTAATTAATGACAATATTAATGACAATACTAATAATAATTATGGTACTTAAGAGCTTACTATATGCTGGGCATCGTACTAAGCTCTGGGGTGGATACAAGCGAATCAGGTTGGACCCAGTCCCTGGACCACATGGCGTTCACAGTCTTAATCCCCATTTTACAGAGGAAGTCACTGAGGCCCAGAGAAGTGAAGTGACTTGTCCAAGGCCACACATCAGAGAAGTGATGAGGTCAGGATTAGAATCCATGACCTTCTGACTCCCAGCAGCATGGCTCAGTGGAAAGAGCGTGGGCTTGGGAGTCCTGGCTCCGCCATTTATCAGCTATGTGACTTTGGGCAAGTCACTTCACTTCTCTGGGCCTCAGTTCCCTCATCTGCAAAATGGGGATTAAGACTGTGAGCCCCACGTGGGACAATCTGATTAACTTGTATCTATCCCAGCGCTCAGAACAGTGCTTTGCACATAGCAAGCGCTTAACAAATACCATCATAATTATTATTACTATTATTATTATTATCCTCTAGGCCATGTTGTTTCTGTAATGCAAGAAAGTGATGCCTTCTCTGCCCACAAGGAGCCTAAATATCAAACAGAAGAGACAGAAAAGCATATTTCCCCATCTAGACTGTAAGCTCCTTATAGGTAGTGTGTCCACAAACTCTGCTGTACTGTACTCTCCCAGGTGTCTAGTACAGTGCTCAAAATTGTGTTTTGTTGTGTTGTCTGTCTCCCTCTTCTAGACTGTGAGCCTGTTGTTGGGTAGGGACCGTCTCTATATGTTGCCGACTTGTACATCCGCAGCCCTTAGTACAGTGCTCTGCACACAGTAAGCACTCAATAAATATGATTGAATGAATGAATAAATTCCACCGATCGATGCCCCTGAACATATTTGATATAGTTCAATAAATGCATCCTGAGAAAATTGTAATTTTTTATTACCTGGGAGGGATGGCTGAGGGTAAGAACCAGCTGCTTTCCATAATTGTTTACTGCAGGTACTTGGTTCAAGATCTATCTCAGGGAAAATAATGCAGGGCTGGGAGACAGAGAGTAAATAGTATTACTCTATTGTACTCTCCTAAGTGTTTTATACAGTGCTTTGAACATATAAAATGTGTGATAAATACCATTGATTGATTGATAATAGCTGCAGGGCTGAAGCAGCATGCCATGTGAGTAGAGCCCAGCTCTGGGCATCAGAAGGTCATGAGTTCTAATCCTCTCTCTGCCAGTTGTCTGCTCTGTGACCTTGGGCAAGTCACTTCACTTCTCTGTGGCTGAATTACCTCATCTGTAAAACCGGGATTGAGACTGTGAGCTCCAAGTGGGACAAGGACAGTGTCCAATCCGATTAGCTTAAATTCACATCATTGCTTAGTACAGTGACTGGCCCATAGTAAGCATTTAACAAATACCACAATCAATGCATAGAGTGGAAGGTTCAGCATGTAACTTTTACAGGTATTTGCATCCTGCCATTCTACTTTCATTCTTTCATTCATCATCATCATCATCATCATCAATTGTATTTATTGAGCGCTTACTATGTGCAGAGCACTGTACTAAGCGCTTGGGAAGTACAAATTGGCAACATATAGAGACAGTCCCTACCCAACAGTGGGCTCACAGTCTAAAAGGGGGAGACAGAGAAGGAAACCAAACATACTAACAAAATAAAATAAATAGAATAGCTATGTACAAGTAAAATAAATAAATAAATAAATAAATATTTCATTCATTCAATCATATTTATTGAGCGCTTACTGTGTGCAGAGCACTGTACTAAGCGCTTAATAATGATAATGGTATTTGTTAAGTGCTTACTTTTATTAGGAGAGAAGCAGAGTGGCCCATAGTAAACATTTAACCAATACCACAATCAATGCATAGAGTGGAAGGGTCAGCATGTATGTAACCTTTACAGGTATTTGCATCCTGCCATTCTACTTTCATTCATTCATTCATCCAATCATATTTATTGAGCGCTTACTGTGTGCAGAGCACTGTACTAAGCGCTTAATAATGATAATGGTGTTTGCTAAGTGCTTACTTTTATTAGGAGAGAAGCAGAGTGGCTTAGTGGAAATGGCACGGGCTTGAGAGTCAGAGGATGTGGGTTCTAATTCCGGCTCTGCCACTAGTCTGCTGTGTGACTTTGGGCAAGTCACTTCACTTCTCTGTGCCTCAGCTCTCTCATCTGTAAAATGGGGATTAAAAGTGTGAGCCCCACATGGGACAACCCAATTACCATTTCTATCCCAGTGCTTGGAACATAGTAAGTGCTTAACAAATGCCATTATTATCATTTTTATATTCAAAATGAACATCACATCAATGACCCAGCAACTCCAAATCTTTCACTGTCTTTGATTTCAAATTATTTATACAAATGTCTCTGAAACATCTGTCATGTTTCCCTGATGTCCTGATGAAGTATAAATCAGTGTCGATTTCAACGGGTTACTTCTTTTTGTCTAACAAAGCTAAATCCTTCACTACCTGAACAAAATACCAATGGGTATTAAAATACTTTGCCTTTCTATCAAATATTTGTTAAATGCACTATAAAACATATTACTTTCTTGATTATTAAAGGCCTGATTCATGTCTTTGAAGAGGTCAAAGGGGCACGGTCTTGAAACGAAGCCATGAAACTACCCTTCATTTCAGGAAGTGATTCAATCTAAGGACATCATGGCATCGTTAGAGATATTTTGTTCAGATGATCATTTAATGGCATATCAATTTTTATTCTGAATGCCCCAAGTCCTGAATACAGGGCTTGCAACAAGCAGACACTCAATAAATCTTGCTACTACTACTACTGCTACAACTACTACTACTACTAATAATAATGATGGCATTTATTAAGCACTTACTATTTGCTAAGCACTGGGGAGGTTACAAGGTGATCAGGTTGTTCTGGGGGGCTCACAGTCTTAATCCACATTTTACAGAAGAGGTAACTGAGGATCAGAGAAGTGAAGTGACTTGCCCAAAGTCACACAGCTGACAATTGGCGGAGCCGGGATTCGAACCCAAGACCTCTGACTCCAAAGCCAGGGCTCTTTCCACTGAGCCATGCTGTTTCTCTACTACTACTACTACTACTACTACTACTACTACTACTACTACTACTACTACTACTACTACTACTACTACTACTACTACTACTACATCATCATCATCATCATACTACTGCTACCATTTCTTACCCGTTATCCTGTACCTGCATTTTATATTTTGTTTTCATTCATTCATTTATTCAGTATATTTACTGAGCCCTTACTGTGTTCAGAGCACTATGCTAAGCTCTTGGGAGAGCACAATACAACAATAAACAGACACATTCCCTGCCTCTATGTATCCCTAATACACAGCTGAAAACAAAGCCCAATGAAATCATCAGTGGCATTGAAGACAAAAAATTTCAAGAGTTTTTTGATAATGATCATGGTATTTATAAAGCACTTTCTATGTGCCAAGTACCGTATAAAGTGCTGGGTAGATACAAGATTCATTCATTCATCATATTTATTAAGCGTTTACTGTACAGAGCAGTGTCTTAATCACTTGGGAGAGTACAATACAACAATAAACAGACATATTCCCTGCCCACAACAAGCTCCAGTCTTGCAAGGGGTTCCCCATTTTAGAGGGAGAACACACAATGAGTCCCCATTTTGAAGATGAGGGAATTGAGTCACAGAGAAGTGAAATGACTTGCCCAAGGTCACCCAGTAGGTACAAGGCAGAGCCGGATTTAGAATCCAGATCCTCTGTCTACCGGACTTGCTGTCTTCCCACTAGGCCAGGATACTTCTCTTCTCAACTAAGCACTTGAGATGGAGAATCTCAATTATTGCATCCACTCCACAACAATTGGTCCAAAAAGTTTTAGAAAATGTCTCTTTCCCCATCCTCCAGCCCTTCAAGGTGACAAAGACTGGTGGGTTAGACTCCAGGTCCTCAACTGAGCATTTTGAAGAAGATTTGTGGTACTCAATTATGAATAACTCTTCTTAAAATGGGAAGAGACATTCTCCGTGCCCAGAAAAATCACGGGCCCTTCAGTTCACGTGATTCCTTGGGCGGCAGAATCAGCGGGGATTCATCTAAGGGCGGCAGGAGGATGGGGGTGAGGAAACATTCATTCCGAAGGTCTATTCCAAGAGACCTGGGATTTTCCTGCATAAATCGGTGTCGAGCAGGAAAATTCCTCCTGTGTGGCCGGTCTTTGTGGCTGTTGTGAAACTTTTTGAGGATTTTCCAAAATACGACTGAGGGCCTGGCCTTGGACTTGGTAGAACAACTCTAAAACATGAAATCCGGCCCTTCTCTTCAAGGACATTCTTACCCTAAAATCCCCTGAAAAAGTGTTCCTTAGCAACTAGCAGCATGTCTCTTTCCACAAAGAGTTCATTGAAATGATCCTATCATGCTGAATTCCTCATGGGCCCCCAGAAGGAGATGTATTGAAATATCAGAGGTGGGAAGGGGGATTTAAACTACTAAAAACACCAACTTCAAAGCCCTACTTAAATCACATCTCCTAAAAGAGGCCTTCCCCTTTAGCTTATAACTTCGGACATTTTCCCTTCCTAATCTATCGCCTGTGCATTTGGGTTTGTAACCCTTAAGTACTTTGATTTTTCACCCCTCCTCCACAGCACTTATGTACATAACCTTCTATAATTTATTTTAACATCTGTCTCCCACTGTTGTCTGTTGGCACCTTGCGGACTGCGATCATGTCTACCAACTCTATTGAATGATACTCTCCCAAGTGCTAAATAAACTAATCATCTGCACGCAGTAAGTGCCCAGTTAATACCATTGATTGGTTAATTTATTTTCTGGGTATTCATTTGATAGACAGGAAATTAAAGGATAGCAAAAGTCTTTCTCTCTCTCCCTCCCTCCCTCTCTCTCTCTCTCTCTCTCTCTCCATGTATATATATATATATATATATATATATATATATATATATATATATATATACACACATACATGTGCTAAACATTGTTTTGCTATATATATGCTATATGCTATGCTTTGCTATAGCATATATATAGCAGAACACAGCATATATATAGCAGAACAGTGTTTGGCACATAGTAAGCATCTAAGAAATACCATAATTCTGTGTTTATATATATTCATTCATTCATTCATTCAATCATATTTACTGAGTGCTTACTGTGTGCAGAGCAGCATACTAAGCACTTGGAAAGTCCATGTATCTATATCTATATCTATATCCATATCTATCTATCTATCTATCTATCTATGTATACATATATACATATACATAGATATAGATATATAGATATAGATATATAAAATGATCTTATGATGGTATTTGTTAAGTGCTTACTCTGTGCCAAGCACTGTTCTAAGCACTGTGGTAGATACAAGGTAATCAGGTTGTCCCACATGGGGCTCACAGTCTTCATCCCTATTTTCCAGATGAAGTAACTGAGGCCCAGAGAAGTGCAGTGACTTGCCCAAAGTCACACAGCTGACAAGTGGCGGAGCTGGGATTAGAACCCATGACCTCTGACTCCCAAGTCTGCGCTCTTTCCACTAAGCCAACTTGCAAAACGAATTAACACCTACTCTGTAAAGTCAGGGAGTGAGTCACTGGAAAGAAAACAGGTGTCAGGAGAGCCTAGCAGCTTCCTGTCTTTGAGATTCATGCCGATGCTTGATTTGCAGAAGATGATGATGGTGACACTGTCTGGAGTGAATGCTTTTAAGAGGAAACAAAGCAGGCCTCCACCCATCTTAGCAATCAGCACGTGTATATGCCTGTGTGTATGTATATATGTACATATGTATGTATATATGTATGTATATATGTATATATGTATGTATGCCTGTGTGTATGTATATGTATGTACACACAGGCATATGCACATACATACATTTATAATGGGCAAGTCACTTAACTTCTCTGTGCCTCAGTTCCCTCATCTGTAAAATGAGGATTAAGACTGTGAGCCCCCCGTGGAACAACCTGATCACCTTGTAACCTCCCCAGTGCTTAGAACAGTGCTTTGTACATAGTAAGCACTTAATAAATGCCATTATTATTGTTATTATTATTATTATATATGAGTGTGTACATCTTCAGAAATGAAGATCAGCTCTCTCTATACGCACACATAAAGACACACATACACACAAATAATAATAATAATAATAAGAATAATAAGAATAAGAATAACAATGACATTTAGTAAGTGCTAACTACGTGCCAAGCACCGTTCTAAGCACTAGGGAGGTTACAAGGTGATCAGGTTGTCCCACGGGCGGGGGCTCACAGTCTTCATCCCCATTTTACAGATGAGGGAACTGAGGCACAGGGAAGTGAAGTGACTTGACCAAAGTCATACAGCTGACAGGTGGCGGAGCCGGAATTCGAACCCATGACCTCTGACTCCAAAGCCCAGGCTCTTTCCATTGAGCCACGCTGCTTCCATTCAGTCACTCCATGCTATTTATTGAGCGCTCCCTCCTAAATTTATTGATTAATTTTACAATTCATTTATTTATTTTACTTGTATATATTCATTCTATTCATTTCATTTTGTTAATATGTCTTGTTTTGTTGTCTGTCTCCCCCTTCTAGACTGTGAGCCCGCTGTTGGCTACGGACCGTCTCCATCTGTTGCTGCTTTGTACTTCCTAAGCGCTTAGTACAGTGCTCTGCACACAGTAAGCGCTCAATAAATATGACTGAATGAACACACACACAAGAAAAGCATATACGCTCTAGAGAAATGAGGATAAGAAAGAAAAGAAGTTGCTTCAGGGTCTTGGCTCTGACGATAGTGATGAGTACCTCTCTGGTGCAGAGATGGGTAGGCAAGCATTGGAGGTTGATTTTTTTCTATGTTTTGTTTTTTTTTATTCGCTAAACAATCAATCAATCAATCAATCAATCAATCGTATTTATTGAGCGCTTACTATGTGCAGAGCACTGTACTAAGCGCTTGGGAAGTACAAATTGGCATCACATAGAGACAGTCCCTACCCAACAGTGGGCTCACAGTCTAAAAGGGGGAGACAGAGAACAGAACCAAACATACCAACAAAATAAAATAAGTAGGATAGAAATGTACAAGTAAAATAAATAAATAAATAAATAAATAGAGTAATAAATATGTACAACCATATATACATATATACAGGTGCTGTGGGGAAGGGAAGGAGGTAAGACGGGGGGATGGAGAGGGGGACGAGGGGGAGAGGAAAGAAGGGGCTCAGTCTGGGAAGGCCTCCTGGAGGAGGTGAGCTCTCAGCAGGGCCTTGAAGGGAGGAAGAGAGCTAGCTTGGCGGATGGGCAGAGGGAGGGCATTCCAGGCCCGGGGGATGACGTGGGCCGGGGGTCGATGGCGGGACAGGCGAGAGCGAGGTACAGTGAGGAGATTAGTGGTGGAGGAGCGGAGGGTACGGGGTGGGCAGTAGAAGGAGAGAAGGGAGGTGAGGTAGGAGGGGGCGAGGTGATGGACAGCCTTGAAGCCCAGGGTGAGGAGTTTCTGCTTGATGCGCAGATTGATCGGTAGCCCTTGGAGGTTTTTGAGGAGGGGAGTAATATGTCCAGAGCGTTTCTGGACAAAGATAATCCGGGCAGCAGCATGAAGTATGGATTGAAGTGGAGAGAGACACGAGGATGGGAGATCAGAGAGAAGGCTGATGCAGTAGTCCAGACGGGATAGGATGAGAGTTTGAATGAGCAGGGTAGCCGTATGGATGGAGAGGAAAGGGCGGATCTTGGCAATGTTGCGGAGCTGAGACCGGCAGGTTTTGGTGACGGCTTGGATGTGAGGGGTGAATGAGAGAGCAGAGTCGAGGATGACACCAAGGTTGCGGGCTTGTGAGACGGGAAGGATGGTAGTGCCCTCAACAGAGATGGGAAAGTCAGGGAGAGGACAAGGTTTGGGAGGGAAGACAAGGAGCTCAGTCTTCGACATGTTGAGCTTTAGGTGGCGGGCGGACATCCAGATGGAGATGTCCTGAAGGCAGGAGGAGATGCGAGCCTGGAGGGAGGGGGAGAGAGCAGGGGCAGAGATGTAGATCTGGGTGTCATCAGCGTAGAGATGATAGTTGAAGCCGTGGGAGCGAATGAGGTCACCAAGGGAGTGAGTGTAGATTGAGAACAGAAGGGGACCAAGCACTGAACCTTGGGGAACCCCCACCGTAAGAGGATGGGAGGGGGAGGAGGAGCCTGCAAAAGAGACTGAGAAAGAACGACCGGAGAGATAAGAGGAGAACCAGGAGAGGACGGAGTCTGTGAAGCCAAGGTCAGATAACGTGTGGAGGAGAAGGGGGTGGTCCACAGTGTCAAAGGCAGCTGAGAGGTCGAGGAGGATTAGGACAGAGTATGAGCCGTTGAATTTAGCAAGCAGGAGGTCATTGGTGACCTTTGAACACTTAAACACTTACTATGGGCCAGGTGCTGTGCTAAGCAATGGGGTAGAGACAAGCTAATCCGGCTGGACACAGTCCCTGGTCCACATGGGACTCACAGTCTAATCTCCATTTTACAAATGAGGTAACTGAGGCCCAGAAAACGTCATTTAAGCAAGTGAAGTAACTTGCCCGAGGTCTCAGACCACAGCAGTAAAACAACTAACTCAACTAACTCTCTCTCTAAATTCCAGAGGCAGCCCACCACTTCAACCACGGAAACCAACATCAGCTGACAAAACTGCAAAACGAATTAACTCCAACTCTGTAAAGTCAGGGAGTGAGTCACTGGAAAGAAAACAGGTGTCAGGAGAGCCTGGCAGCTTCCCATCTTTGAGATTCATGCCGTTGCTTGATTTGCAGAAGATGATGATGATGATGGTGACACTGTCTGGAGCGAATGCTTTTAAGAGGAAACCAAGCAGGCCTCCACCCGTCTTAGCAATCAGCAAAGTGTAGAAATGAAAGGTCTGAGAATTGATTGATGGATTGACGTTACTGGATTCTGGGAAGCAAAGACAGACACGTACTCTCTGAATGGAAAAATAATTTGGCAGTGTCAGGGGTGGGGACACGAGGGCTTGCGGAACTCAGGAGGAGGAGATATCCACAATTTTATCCTGCCTCCACAGAGAGAACACGCCTGATGGTGACGGTGTTTTGTAGGATGAATCAGGCGCATTAAAATCTTGCTAAATCCGTCCATCAATCGGATTTATTGAGTGCTTACTGCTTGACTTCTTCTCCTTGAAGAGCATCTTGAGTTGTCATCTATTTCCATATACGTTCCAAACCCTGCCGTGGGTTGGGAAGAATAAAGAGAATTCTGGGGATAAGGAAACTTGGGTTCTGCCCACTAGTCCACATTCGCTATATACATACTCTTGATAACCGATAGCACAGGTGACCACCAGCACTATGGCTGAGGAAGTACGGAAATGGAAATGGAAAGGAAATGGCCAATGGAAAGGAAAAATCCATCTGTGCAAGAGGTGGAAAGCGAGAATTGGTTGGCTCCCAAAGCAGTGGCTTTAGAGAAGCTGGTAAGGATAAATGTGAATCATTCAGCATTGATCAATAGTATTTACTGAGCAACTAAACTGTGTGCAGTACACTAGAATAAGCTCTTGAGAGAGTGCAAATGAACGATAATAATAATAATAATAATAATAATAATAACAATAATAATAATAATGATGGGTTTTGTTAGGTACTTACTATGTGCCAAGCACAGTTCTAAGCACAGGGATAGATACAAGGTAATCAGGTTGTCCCACGTGGGGTTCATTCATTCATTCAATCTTATTTATTGAGTGCTTACTGTGTTCAGAGCACTGTACTAAGCGCTTGGGAAGTACAAGTTGGCAACATATAGAGACGGTCCCTACCCAACAGCGGGCTCACAGTCTAGAAGGGGGAGACAGACAACAAAACAAAACATGTGAACAGGTGTCATGTCGTCAGAACAAATAGAATTAAAGCTGAATTCACATTATTAACAAAATAAATAGAATAGTAAATATGTACAGGTAAAATAAATAGAGTGATAAATCTGTACAAACATGTATACAGGTGCTGTGGGGAGGGGAAGAAGGTAGGGCGGGGGGATGGGGAGGAGGAGAGGAAAAAGGGGGCTCAGTCTGGGGTTCACAGTCTTAATCCCCATTTTACAGATGAAGTAACTGAGGCACATAGAAGTGAAGTGACTTGCCCAAAGTCACACAGCAGATAAGTGGTGGAGGCAGGATTAGAACCCATGTCCTCTTACTCCTCAGCCCAGACTCTTTCCACTAAGCCACACTGAATGAGCAGTCACCGCTGGTACCCTGAAGGAGCTTACCCTCTATCAACTAATCAATCAATTTTATTTATTAAGTGCTTTAAATGCGCAAAGTGCTGTACTAAGCTGTTGGAAGAGGTCAGTGCAACAGAGTTGGTAGTTATGATTCCTGCCCACAAGGAGCTTACAGTCTTATTTATTAATTTATTTATTTAGAAAAGCAGCGTGGCTCAGTGGAAAGAGCACAGGCTTTGGAGTCAGAGGTCATGGGTTCGAATCCCAGCTCCGCCACATGTCTGCTGTGTGACCTTGGACAAGTCACTTCAATCAATCAATCAATCAATTAATCATATTTATTGAGCACTTACTGTGTGCAGAGCACTGTACTAAGCGCTTGGGAAGTACAAGTTGGCAACATATAGAGACGGTCCCTACCAAACAGTGGGCTCACAGTCAGTTCCCTCATCTGGAAAATGGGGATGAAGACTGTGAGCCCCCGTTGGGACAACCTGATCACCTTGTATCCTCCCCAGTGCTTAGAACAGTGCTTTGCACATAGTAAGTGATTAACAAATGCCATAATTATTATTATGATTATTATTCTCCGGGCCTCAGTTCCCTCATCTGTCAAATGGGGATTAAGATTGTGAGCCCCACGTGGGACAACCTGATCACCTTGTATCCCCCCCAGCGCTTAGAACAGTGCTTTGCACATAGTAAGCGCTTAACAAATGCCATTATTATTAGAGGGGGAGACAGATATTGATATAAATGAATCAGTTATGGATATGGACAAAAGTGGCATACATGTGCTGTAGTTTTGAGAATAGGGATCTATAAGTCTGGGGTAGATGGACATTTATAGGGATTTCTCCTGTGTGTAGTGTCTTCATGAACTGTTTATGCTTCACAAAACTACAACTTCTGAGCACAGAACAATGGAAGGGCAAATAGAAAAATAAATGCTTCTCTTTCTGTTTCTTCATTTCTGTGGTATTTGTTAAATCATCTCTCACTCATTTCCCAATCCCTTCCATATTACCCTGACTCACTTGCTTTGCTCTTCCCCCCTCTCCCTGCCCCACAGTACTTACAAATATACCTATAATTTTATTTATTTATATCGATGCCTGTTTACTTGTATTGATATCTGTCTCTCCCCCTCCTCTAGACCATGTGTTCTTTGTGGGCAGCAATTGTCTCTCTTTATTGCTGTAATTGTACTTTCCAAGCACTTAGTACGGTGCTCTGCTCATAGTAAGTGCTCAATAAATCAGATTGAATGAATAAATGAATGAATGTAAGTCAGGCACTGTAATGAGCGTTAAGATAGATAAAAGCTAATCAGGTTGGTCACAGTCTATGTCCCACATTGGACTCACAGTCTTAATCCACAATTTATAGATGAGGGAACTGAGGCACAGATCAGTGAAATTCATTCATTCATTCAATTGGATTTATTGAGCGTTTACTGTGTGCAGAGCACTGTATTAAGCGCTTGGGAAGTACAAGTTGGAGACGTATAGAAACGGTCCCTACCCAACAATGGGCTCACAGTTTAGAAGGAATGACTTGCCCAAGGTCAGATAGCAGACAGGTTGTGGAGCCAGGATTAGAACCCAAGTTCTTGTGACACTCTGGCTCTGGCCCTGCCCATGAGGCCATGATAAGTTGAGAACACACACAAATGTTGAGGTTCAAAAGTAGAATAGCTGTTGGATAGAAACAACATAGGACAGTGAATCTAAATATGGGAAGGCTCCCTAGAGGAGAGTGGGATTTGGGGATATCTTTGAAGGTGGGAATGGGAGAAGAAAATGGTGACAGAGGGGAAGAGAGAGAAAGAAAGAGTGAAGGAAAAAAGAAGAAGGGGTGGGAGGAAGAGGGAGAAAAGGAAAAGAAGGGGAGAGGGAGAAAAAGAGAGGAAGAAAAGGAAAAGGGAGGAAAGAAAGAAAAGAATAGGGTGAAAAGGAGAGGGAGAGGTGGCTAAAGGAGTTGGACAGGGAGAAGAGAGAGGGCTTGTGAGGGAGAGAAAAAGGGAGGTAGAGAGGGAAGGATAGGGATCCCAAAGCATTTCTGTAGATATCTGTAATTGTATTTGCTTTTATTCATGTCTCTCTCCCTCTCTAGACTGTGAGCTTGTTATGGGCAGGAGTGTCAGCGTTTATTGTTGTATTGTACTTTCCCAAGTGCTTAGTACAGTGCTCAATAAATACGACTGAGTGAATGAGTGACTGAATATGGAATGGGATAGAAACAAGAGAGGATATGAATATGCATTCTGAACTGAAATTACTTTTGGGGATTGAACTGATTTAGCACTTTTTCTGGGATTTGGGATTCACTGCCCTGGAGACGAGCTAAATGGAGACGAGATGAGGAGCAGCGTGGCTCAGTGGAAAGAGCACGGACTTTGGAGTCAGAGGTCATGGGTTCGAATACCAACTCCACCACATGTCTGCTGTGTGACCTTGGGCAAGTCACTTCACTTCTCTGAGCCTCAGTTACCTCATCTGTAAAATAGGGATTAAGACTGTGAGCCCCACATGGGACAGCGTGATCACCTTGTAACCCCCCCAGCGCTTAGAACAGTCCTCTGCACATAGTAAGTGGTTAGCAAATGCCTTCATTATTATTATTATTATTATTATTATTATTAAAAGGGACCCCATAATTGACCAATGGCCATTTTGGTTTCTTGGACTAGAAAGGTTATGAAACATCTGCACAATACAGCAGAGGGCTCTTGCTATGATGCAACAAGGGATTTTCTTAGCTACAACATGACACTTGCTTTCTTCCTCATGCTAGCTCTTGGTTTAAGAAGCACAACACTCTCATAAATAGAGTGGAGAACTCTTTCACCCCGGCCTTAAGCTGCTAAGGATCGTTTTTCATGAGGCAGAAAAAACTCTGTTTAGAACAAACAATGAGGTTTTAACTTTGGGATACATCCCTTGGAGACAAAAGGATTAAATTCAGTGAGACTCTCAACAGAGTTGCAGTCCTGAACAATGCTTATCAGAGAGCAGCATGTGCATATGGCAAAGCCTTGCAAATTTAATTGGATAGAAGTGAAAATCACCCTGCTTCTGCAGAACTCTAATTAAAACCCCTAAATTAATTACTTCGGGGGAGTCAAAGTCAGGCTGGCCTTTCATTGCCACTGAGTTAGAGGAATCTTAGAAGATATTTGGTAGCTAAATGTCTCCCACATGTTGAATCACTTTGTAAGTGAGGTTTCTTTTTTGGCAGAAGTGGTGATCTATTTCCACTGAATTTATGAACGGGTTCTAGTGTGCTACTTAAAAAACCTGTCTGCCTGATAATTCCCCCCCATTTTTGGACAACCTACTCTAATTGTGTACATTTTTTCACCTCAGAGTTTCTCTTCTCCCAGTTGTCTCCCTGAAAAATAGTAAAGCTTAGCCATGGCCTTGCTGGAAGCAGTCGGCCAGGGGAGCCAGGGGAAGCAGTGTGGCCTAGTGGAGAGAGTAGAGCCTGGAAGTCAGAAGAACCTGGGTTCTAATTCTGCCTCCACCACTTGTCTACTTTGTGACGTTGGAAAATTCACTTAATTTCCCTGCGCCTCCATTTCATTCATTCATTCATTCATACAATCATATGCACTGAGCTAAGCGCTTGGGACAGTAGAGAAGAAGAGACAGTTAGAGAAGCAGCGTGGCTCAGTGGAAAGAGCACAGGCTTAGAAGAGGTCATGGGTTCAAATCCCGGTTCCACCAACTGTCAGCTGTGTGACTTTGGGCAAGTCACTTCACTTCTCTGTGCCTCAGTTCCCACATCTGTAAAATGGGGATTAAAACTGTGAGCTCCCCGGGGGACAACCTGATCACCTTGTCACCTCCCCAGTGCTTAGAACAGTGCTTTGCACATAGTAAGTGCTTAATAAATACCATCATCATTATTATTATTTTTATTACAATACAACAATAAACAGAGACATTCCCTGCTCACAGTGTAGTTACAGTCTAGAGCAGGAGACAGATGCTAATGTACATTAATAAATTACAGCTATGCACACAAGTGCTGTGGGGCTGGGAGCAAATCAGGGTGATGAAGAAGGGAGAGGGAGAAGAGGTCAGGAGGACTTTTAGTCAAGGAAGGCTTCTTGGAGGAGATGGGTCTTCAGTAAGGCTTTGAAGGGGGAGAGAGTCATTGTCTGTCAGATTTGAGGAGGGAGGGCATGCCAGGACAGAGCCCTACTGAGAGCTCACCTCCTTCTGGAGGCCTTCCCAGACTGAGCCCCCTCCTTCCTCTCCCCCTCCTCACCCCCCCCAGTCTTACCTCCTTCCCCTCCCCACAACACCTGTATATACGTATATATGTTTGTATGTATTTATTACTCTATTTTACTCGTACATATCTATTCTATTTATTTTATTTTGTTAATACGTTTTGTTTTATTGTCTGTCTCCCCCTTCTAAACTGTGAGCCCGCTGTTGGGTAGGGACCGTCTCTATATGCTGCCAACGTGTACTTCCCAAGCACTTAGTACAGTGCTCTGCACACAGTAAGCGCTCACTAAATACGATTGAATGGATGAATGAATGAATAGATGAGATGAAGGCCCAGTGAGAAGGTTGGCAAGGGCTGGGTGAGAGGAGGAGAGTAGCCAGGTGAGGTAGGAGGGGGGAAAGGGGATTGACTGCTTTGAAGCCAATGGTGAGGAGTTTTTGTTTAATGCACAGGTGGATTTTCCTCACCTGTAAAATGGGGATGTCTGTTCTCCCTCATACTTAGACTGCGAGGCCGCTCTAGGAAAGGGACCGTATCAGACTAATTTACTCGTATCTACCCCTGCGCTTGGAACAGTGTTTGACACATATAACCCAACCCAACAGTGAGCCCACTGTTGGGTAGGGACCGTCTCTATATGTTGCCAACTTGTACTTCCCAAGTGCTTAGTACAGTGCTCTGCACACAGTAAGTGCTCAATAAATACAATTGAGTGAATGAGTAATAATAATGATGATAATAATTATGGTATTTGTTAAGCGCTTACTATGTGCAAAGCACAGTTCTAAGCGCTGGGGGAACACAAGGTGATCAGGTTGTCCCACGGGGGGCTCACCGTCTTAATCCCCATTTTACAGATGAGGGAAGTGAGGCACAGAGAAGTCAAGTGACTTGCCCAAAGTCATACAGCTGACAATTGGCAGAGCCGGAATTTGAACCCATGACCTCTGACTCCAAAGCCCGGGCTCTTTCCACTGAGCCATGCTGCTTCTCTATGCTTAAGGAATACCATAAAGAAAGGGAAAAGGTGGACCAGATCCCAAGATCTACTTTCCTTTACTTTCCCACATTTCAGTATACATACACTCAAAAGGCTGAAATGGCTTTGGTACAACAAATGAATTTTCAATCCATTCAAATCAGTGATTTTTATTGAATGCTGACTCTGTGCAGAACAATGTAGTAAGCACTTGGGAGAATGGCCTACAATACAATAGAGCTGGTAGATGTGATCCCAATCCAGAAGGAGCTCACAGTCTACAAGGAAAAGACATTAAAATAAATTACAGGTAGGGAAAATAGCAGAGTTTAAGAATATGGACATAAATGCTGTGGGACTAACGTGAGTATCAAAGTTATTGAAGGGTTTATAACCAAGTGAAAAATCAACGCAAAGGGAAAGCATACTGGAGAAATGAGGGCATAGTCATAGAAGGCCTCTTGGAGGAGATAATCATAACGATAATGAATATTAATAATAATGGTATTTGTTAAGTGCTTACTATGTGCCAAGCACTGTTCTAAGCACTGGGGAAAATACAAGATAACCAGGTTGTCCCATGTGGGGCTCACAGTCTTAATCCCCATTTGACAGATGAGGAAACTGAGGCACAGAGAAGTTAAGTGACTTGCCCAAAGTCACATAGCTGACAAACGGCGGAGCCAGGATTAGAACCCATGACTTCTGACTCACGGTTTAACCCGGGCTCTTTCCACTAAGCCTCACTCCTGCTCTAACAATAATGATAATGGTATTTGTTATTATAGAAGGGATGTAAATGTGGGCAAAGTGGTGATCTGTTAGATACAATAATAATAAAATATGCAATATATAATAATAACAATAATAATAATAATAATAATAATAATAATAGTAATAATAATAATAATAATAATAATATTACATTTGTTAAGTGCAGTATCAGGCACTGTACTAAGTACTGGGGTGAATGCAAGCAAATTGGGTTGGACAGTCCCTTTCCCATGTGGGGCTCACAGTCTCAATCCCAATTTTACAAATGAGGTAACTGAGGCCCAGAGAAGTTAAGTGACTTGCCCACGGTCACACAGCGGGCAAGTGGCAGAGTAAGTGGGATTTCCAGGCCAGAGGGAAGATGTGGGCAAGAGGTCGGCATTGAGATGAGAATTGACATACAGAAAGTAAATTGGTGGTGGAGGAGTGGAGTGTGTGGGTTGGATTCTAGTAGGTGCGTCATTGATGCTGGGTCGGAAGAAGAAAGCCGATTGAGTGCCTTATAGCCAACGGTAAAAAGTTTCTGTTTAATGAGGAGGTGAATGAACAACTGTTTCAGATTTTTGAGGACTGTTATTTTTAGAAAAAATGAACTGGGCATCAGAGAGAAGCACGGATTGGAGAGGGGCGAGACAAGAGGCGGAGAGGAGTGAACAGTCAGCACTTGGCCAGACTGACTCCATCTTTGCGAGCATCTATCACTGACTCCAAGCAGGCACACCCACTCACAAGGTACATAACACTGGAAAGTGCCCGGGCTTGGGAGCCGGAGGCCATGGGTTCTAATCCCGGCTCCGCCCCTTGTCAGCTGTGTGACTTTGGGCAAGTCACATCACTTAGAACAGTGCTTTGCACATAGAAAGCGCTTAACAAATGCCATTATTATTATTATTATTCTCTGGGCCTCAGTTACCTCATCTGAAAAATGGGGATGAAGACTGTGAGCCCGACATGGGACAACCTGATCACCTTGTACCCCCCCCCACAACACTTAGAACAGTGCTTCACACACAGTAAGTGCTTAACAGATGATCATCAATCGTATTTATTGAGCGCTTACTATGTGCAGAGCACTGTACTAAGTGCTAATTAACAGAGGACATCATTATCATTATTATTATAACATTATTATCATTATTCTTCTAGACTGTGAGCCCGCTGTTGGGTAGGGACTGTCTCTATGTGTTGCCAACTTGTACTTCCCAAGCGCTTAGTACAGTGCTCTGCATACAGTAAGTGCTCAATAAATACGATTGATTGATTGATTATTATTATAACATTATTATCATTATTCCTCTAGAATGTGAGCCCGCTGTTGGGTAGGGACCATCTCTATATGTTGCCAACTTGTACTTCCCAAGAGCTTAGTACAGTGCTCTGCATACAGTAAGTGCTCAATAAATACGATTGATTGATTGATTATTATTATAACATTATTATCATTATTCCTCTAGAATGTGAGCCCGCTGTTGGGTAGGGACCATCTCTATATGTTGCCAACTTGTACTTCCCAAGAGCTTAGTACAGTGCTCTGCGCATAGTAAGCGCTCAATAAATACAACTGAATGAATTACAACAGAAAGCCAGATCCCAGCCAAAAGGGGATGGAAAATCATAGAAACGGACCCAGAGTATGTAACAGGAAACTAGGTTCCTGTCGAAGGATATGACAGGGTATAGCTGGAAGGGAGCCTCCACGAAGGCTTCAAAGTAGGTTGGAAGTCTGTCACACCGCTGTGGTGAGTAGCGTTGACCCAGAGTCGGGGATGCCCACTCTGTCAGAAAGTGCTTAACAAGCCGAGCTCACCCTCGGCTTCAAGGCTGTCCATCCCCTGGCCCCCTCCTACCTCACCTCCCTTCTCTCCTTGTCCAGCCCAGCCCGCACCCTCCGCTCCTCTGCCGCTAATCTCCTCACTGTACCTCGTTCTCGCCTGTCCCGCCATCGACCCCCGGCCCCCATCATCCCCCGGGCCTGGAATGCCCCCAATCCCTCTGCCCATCCGCCAAGCTAGCTCTCTTCCTCCCTTCAAGGCCCTGCTGAGAGCTCACCTCCTCCAGGAGGCCTTCCCAGACTGAGCCCCTTCCTTCCTCTCCCCCTCATCCCCCTCTCCATCCCCCCATCTTACCTTCTTCCCTACCCCAAAACACCTGTATATATGTATATATGTTTGTACATATTTATTACTCTATTTATTTATTTTATTTGTGCATATCTATTCTATTTATTTTATTTTGTTAGTATGTTTGGTTTTGTTCTCTGTCTCCCCGTTTTAGACTGTGAGCCCACTGTTGGGTAGGGACTGTCTCTATATGTTGCCAACTTGTACTTCCCAAGAGCTTAGTACAGTGCTCTGCACAAAGTAATCGCTCAATAAATACGATTGATGATGATGATGATGATGAAGTGACTTGCCCAAAGTCACACAGCTGACAAGTGGTGGAGCCGGGATTTGAACCCACGACCTCTGACTCCAAAGCCCGGGCTCTTTCCACTGAGCCACGCTGCTTCTCTTCGATTCTGCGATAGATTCCAGGTGCAGTACACAAAATAGGCTATTTTCCATCTCTGAATACCAGCTTTTTGAAAAAAATCTATTAATTGTCCAACAGCACCCAGGATTTCCAGAACAACTGCTTCCACGGTTATCAGCGTCACATTGTGATGTCTGGAATATGGCCAGAAGCATCTTAGCTTCATCGTCCCGTCTGGGCCGTGGCTGAGCCCTCTGATCTCAGAGTTTTCCGGCATCACGGAGGTCCCAGGGATTCTGTTCCAGCTGCAGGGAACCACATGAGTAAACCCAACTCTGCTACATCCTGCTGCCTGAGCCCTGCTGGGTTTAATCAAGAACGAGCTTGCCCCTCCTGGCATAGGTTGGTAGCCCTCTAGACTGAAATTCCATTAATAATTGTGGTATTTGTTAAGCATTTCTTAAAATGGCATTTATTAAGCACTTACTATGTGCCAAGCACTGTTCTCAGCGCTGAGGAGGTTACAAGGTGATCAAGTTGTCCCACGAGGGGCTCACAGTCTTAATCCCCATTTTACAGATGAGGGAACTGTGGCCCGGAGAAGTTAAGTGACTTGCCCAAAGTCACACAGCTGACAATTGTCGGAGCCGGAATTTGAACCCACGATCTCTGACTCCAAAGCCCGTGCTGTTTCCACTGAGCCACGCTGCTTCTCATTTATTTATTCTCATTGATTATGTGCCAGGCACTGAACTGAGCACTGGGGTGGATACAAGCAAATAGGGTTGGATATTTGTCCCAGCTGGGGCTCACAGTCTCAATCACCATTTTACAGACGAGGCAACTGAGGCACAGAGAAGTGATGTGACTTGCCCAAGGCCACACAGCAGCTAAGTGGCAGAACCAGGATTAGGACCCGGGTATGTCTGATTCCCAGGCTAGGGATCTATCCATTATGCCGCACTGCTCCTCAAGGTGGGCAGAGAACAAGTTTACCTGCTCTGTTATGTTGTAGTCTCCCAAGCAAAAATCAATCAATCGTTCAATCAATCATATTTACTGAGCGCTTACCTTGTGTAGAGGACTGGACTAAGCGTTTGGGAGAGAAGCAGTGTGACTCAGTGGAAAGAGCACGGGCTTTGGAGTCAGAGGTCATGGGTTCAAATCCCGACTCCGCCAACTGTCAGCTGTGTGACTTTGGGCAAGTAAATTAACTTCTCTCTGCCTCAGTTACCTCATCTGTAAAATGGAGATTAAGCCTGTGAACCCCCATGGGACAACCTGATCACCTTGTAACCTCCCCAGCACTTAGAACAGTGCTTTGCACATAGTAAGTGCTTAATAAATGCCATTATTATTATTATTATTATTATTACAGTACCACAGAGTTGGAAGACCTATTCCCTGTCCACAGTGATGCGGGAAGCAGCATGGCATAGCAGATAGAAATTCTGGAAGTCAGGAGGTCATCGGTTCTAATTCTGCCTCCACCACTTGTCTGCTCTGTGGCCTTGGGCAAGTCATTTAACTTCTCTGTGCCACAGTTCCCTCATCTGTAAAATGGGGATTAAGACTGTGAGCCCCATGTGGGATAACCTGATTTGCTTGTGTCCCAGTGCTTAGTACGGTGCTTGGTGCATAGTAAGCGCTTAACAAATACCATTATTATTATTATTATTATTATTATTATTATTATTATTATTATTATTAATGATCTTACAGTCTGGAGCAGGAGACAGACATGAAAATAAATTAAGGATATGATGACAATGATGATGATGGTATTTGTTCATTAATTCGATTCATTGAGAATCAGCGTGGCTCAGTGGAAAGATCCCGGGCTTCGGAGTCAGAGGTCATGGGTTCAAATCCCGCTTCCTCCGATTGTCAGCTGTGTGACTCACTTCACTTCTCTGGGCCTCAGTTACCTCATCTGTAAAATGGGGATTAAGACTGTGAGCCCCCCATGGGACAACCTGATCAACTTGTATCCTCCCCAGTGCTTAGAACATTGCTTTGCACATAGTAAGCGCTTAATAAATGCCATCATTATTATTCTTATTATTAATCGATCTTTTGTTGAGCACTTACTGTATGCAGAGCACTGTACTAAGTGCTTGGGAGAGTACAATATAGCAATAAGCAGACATATTCCCTGCCCACAAGGAGCTAAGTGCTTACCATGTGTAAAGCACTGTACTGGAGCTGAAGGAGATGCAAGCTATTCAGGGTTCAAATCCTGGATCCGCCACTTGTCAGCTGTATGACTTTGGGCAAGTCACTTAACTTCTCTGTGCCTCAGTTCCCTCATCTGTAAAATGGGGATTGAGACTGTGAGCCCCCCGTGGGACAACCTGATCACCTTGTAACCTCCCCAGCGCTTAGAACAGTGTTTTGCACATAGTAAGCACTTAATAAATGCCATTATTATTGTTATTATTATTATTATTATTATTATTATTCAGGTTGGACACAGTCCCTGTCCCACGTGGGGCTCACACGTTTAAGTCTCCATTTTACAGATGAGAAAACTGAGGCATCGAGAAGTGAAGTAATAATAATAATAATAATGGTATTTGTGAAGCACTTTTGACGTTCCAAGCACTATTCTAAGCACTGGGGGAGATTCAAGGTATTCAGGTTGTCCCACCTGGGGCTAACAGTCTTAATCCCCATTTTGCAGATGAGGTAACTGAGGCCCAGAGAAGTTAACTGACTTGCCCAAAGTCCCACAGCTTAGTACAGTGCTAAGCGCTTAGTACAGTGCTCTGCACATAGTAAGCGCTCAATAAATACGATTGATGATGATGATGATGACAAGTGACAGGGAGGGGATTAGAGCCCATGATCTCTGACTCCCAAGCTTGTGCTCTTTTCACTGAGCCACGAAGTGACTTGCCCAAGGTCACACAGCAGAGCCAGGATTGGAACGTGAGTCCTTTGGACTCCCACCCCTGTGCTCAGGCCACTAGGCCAAACTGGGCTTCCCTCAGATGGGCAAGAGTGGTGTAGGGTTGAGGAGGTGATGATGATGATGAAGATGGTATTTGTGAAGCGCTTAGTATGTGCCAAGCACTGTTCTATAATAATAATAATAATAATAATAATAATAATAATAATAATAATAGCATTTATTAAGTGCTTACTATGTGCAAAGCACTGTTCGAAGCACGGGTTCTAATTCTGACTCCTATCATTATCAGCTTATCACTTATAGGCTGTGCCTTTCGGCAAGTCACTTAACTCCTCTGTGGCTCAGTTACCTCATTTGTAAAATGGGAATTAAGACTGTGAGCCCCACATGGGACAACCTGATCACCTTGTATCCCCCCAGCTCTTAGAACAGTGCTTTGCACATAACAAATACCATCATTATCATTATTATCCGGCCGAATTTCATCTACCACAGTGCTCAATTCAGTTCTTGGCACTGAATAAGCCCATAACAAATACAACAGTCATGATTATTATCTGATCTCTAAGAGGGGCCCTCCCCACCAAATTGGTTCATATTGGTATTTTTGGAGAATCAGTTCCCCCAGCTGAGTCTCCCACATCCTGGGGAGGTTACAATGTGATCAGATTGGCCCTCAGGGGGCTCACAGTCTTAATCCCCATTTTACAGATGAGGGAACTGAGGCCCAGAGAAGTGAAGTGACTTGCCCAAAGTCACACAGCTGACAATGGGCAGAGCCGGGATTTGAACTCACGTCCCCTGACTCCAAAGCTCATGCTCTTTCCTCTGAGCCACGCTGCTTCTCTATGCACTGGGGGAGATACAAGGTAATCAGGTTGTCCCATATGGGTTCACAATCTTAATCCCCATTTCACAGATGAGGTCACTGAGGCACAGAGAAGGCGACCAGTCCAAGTGCGAGGGTGATGCAGACGGGAGAGGGAGTAGCGGAAATAAGGTGTGCTTTTAATGAGACGGTCCAGAGTCAACCTCAAACAATTCAGTTTTCTACTTTGGATGCTCTTGGGATGCAAGCTGGATTTTTGTATGCTGGAGACTTTGGCAAATTTATTCAGCTACTGGATGGTGGAAAATGGAGGCAAAACACTCTAGTGAGAATGAGAATGCTAATGAGAAGCAGTGTGGCTCAGTGGAAAAGAGCCTGGGTTTTGGAGTCAGAGGTCATGGGTTCAAATCCCGGCTCTGCCAATTATCAGCTGTGTGACTTTGGGCAAGTCACTTAACTTCTCTGTGCCTCAGTTCCCTCAACTGTAAAATGGGGATTGAGACTGTGAGCCCGCCGTGGGACAACCTCATCTGTAAAATGGGGATTAAGACTGCGAGCTGGCCGTGGGACAACCTGATCACCTTGTAACCTTCCCAGAGCTTAGAACAGTGCTTTGCACATAGTAAACGTTTAATAAATGCCATTATTACTAATCAGTGCATCTCAAGTGGTGATTCTTTCCTTTTCCTTTTTGATTGTGAAAATAGCATTTCAATGAGCTAAGATATATAGCACTTGAACCTTTTAAAGGATGCTGATGTGATCTCAGTCTCCTCACGGGCCAAAATGCCTCGGCAAATTTACAGAACGGATGAGAAGCAATCAGATGGCGTGCCTCATCAGGAGTGAAGTGGGGGCCTTGGACTTGAGACTTGAGAACTGCGAAGCTGCACAGAGGAGTTGATGATAGTGCCAGTGGCTGGCACAGCACCATTCATACTGTATTTCGTCATCATCATCAATCGTATTTATTGAGCGCTTACTATGTGCAGAGCACTGTACTAAGCGCTTGGGAAGTACAAATTGGCAACACATAGAGACAGTCCCTACCCAACAGTGGGCTCACAGTCTAAAGGGGGAGACATCCCACCCTGTTGCTTCTGGGGCCCCCAGGACAAGGAATAAGTAGGAGGGCAGAGCATGCGTGGGGTCTCTGTCCACATTTACCAGTTCAATCAATCAATCATCAATCAGTCAATCAATCAATCACAACTATTGAGTGCTTACTCTGTGCAGAGCACTGTACTAAGAAGTCGAGAGGCAGCGTGGCTCAGTGGAAAGAGCCCGGGGCTTTGGAATCAGAGGTCATGGGTTCAAACCCCGGCTCCACCAATTGTCAGCTGTGTGACTCTGGGCAATTCACTTCACTTCTCTGTGCCCCAGTTACCTCTTCTGTAAAATGGGGATTAAAACTGTGAGCCCCCCATGGGACAACCTGATCACCTCGTAACCTCCCCAGCGCTTAGAACAGTGCTTTGCACATAGTAAGCGCTTAATAACTACCATTATTATGATTAATATTATTACTGGGAAAATACAATGCATCAGAGTTGGTAGGCTCCCCTCCCACAACAATCTTACAGCGTGGCAGAACCAGAACTCCTGATATTCAGATTACTGTTCTGTCAGAGGACAGTAAACTAGACTGAAAGCTCCTTGAGGGCAAAGATTATATCTCCAATTCTAATAACTGGAGACAATAATTAGAGAAGCAGCGTGGCTCAGTGGATAGAGCCTGGGCTTTGGAGTCAGAGGTCATGGGTTCAAATTCCGGCTCCGCCAATTGTCAGCTGTGTGACTTTGGCAAGTCACTTCACTTCTCTGTGCTTGTTACCTCATCTGTAAAATGGGGATTAAGACTGTGAGTCCCACGGGGGAAAACCTGATCACCTTAGAACAGTGCTTGGAACATAGTAAGTGCTTAACAAATACCATCATTATTATTATTATTATTACAAACTGGGTTGAACACAGCCCCTGTCCCACATGGGGCTCACAGTCTCAATCCCCATTTTGCAGCTGTGTGATTTTGGCAAGTCACTTCACTTCTCTGTGCCTCAGTTACCTCATCTATAAAATGGGGATTAAGACTGTGAGCCCCCCGTGGGACAACCTGATCACCTCGTAACCTCCCCAGCACTTAGAACAGTGCTTTGCACATAGTAAGCATTTAATCAATGCCATCATTATTAATCATAATATTTATTAAGGTATTTGTTAAGCACCTACTATGTACTAGTCATGGCACTAAGTGCTGGGATGGATACTAACCCAGTGGCATGGTATAGTGTCCAGAGCATTGACTTGAGAGTCAGCTGGTGTGGGTTCTAATTCCGGCTCCACCACTTGTCTGCTGTGTGACCTTGGGCAAGCCGTTTAACTTCTCTGTGCCTCAGTTCCCTCAACAGTAAAATGGGGATAAAGACTGTGAGTTCCACGTGGGAAAACCTGATCACCTTGTATCTACCTCAGTGCTTGGAACATAGTAAGTGCTTAACAAATACCATCATTATTATTATTATTACAAATTGGGTTGAACACAACCTCTGTCCCACGTGGGGCTCACAGTCTCAAACCCCATTTTGCAGATGAGGTAACTGAGGCACAGAGAAGTCAAGTGACTTGCCCGAGGTCACAGCAGACACTCTAGTGGAAAGAGCCCGGGCTCGGGAGTCAGAAGGTCGTGGGTTCTAACCCCTTCTCCACCACTTGTCTGCTGTGTGACCTTGGGCAAACAGCTTCACTTCTCTGTGCCTCAGTTACCTCATTGGTTTCGTGGAGATTGAGAATGTGAGCCTCATGTGGGACAGGGACTGTGTCCAACCTGATTATCTTGCATCTATCCCAGTGCTTAGAACAGTGCTTGACACATAGTATCAAATAAAATAGTAACAAATACCATAATTATTATTATTATTACTAAGTGGAAGAGCTGTGATTAGAACCCATGTCCCAGGCATGTGCTTTAACCTCTACACCATGCTGCTTCTGAATTCTACTGTATTATGCCCTCCCAAGCACTTTATACAGTGCTCTGCATGCAGTAACCCTTCACTAAATACCACCGCTTGACTGAAGACAATAATAATAATAATAACAATAATAATAACAAGGAGCAAATAACAGATTTGCAAGTTGCCCCAGCAAAGTATGGCTACTGGGGTCTATCTTAACTGGATTTGATACATTTTTGAAAGATTGGGTCACCGGTGCAGAACAACACTTTGTACAAAACTCTCACTTTCCACCAGTCAAGCTGACTTGAGCTAAGAAATACTTGACTTGTTCTCTCTCGAGAGGGTGGTGAAAAGGCACAATTCTTCCTCCAATATGTTCGTACATATTTATTACTCTATTTATTTATTTATTTATTTATTTTACTTGAACATATCTATTCTATTTATTTTATTTTGTTAATATGTTTGGTTTTGTTCTCTGTCTCCCCCTTTTAGACTGTGAGCCCACCGTTGGGTAGGGATTGTCTCTATATGTTGCCAATTTGTACTTACCAAGAGCTTAGTACAGTGCTCTGCACACAGTAAGCACTCAATAAATACGATTGATGATGATGATGATGATGTGCACACAACCCCCTCGGTGGGTTTTCCTCCACCATGTGAAAACCAAGTGAGGACTAACAATAATAATAACGATGGCATTTGTTAAGTGCTTACTATGTGCCAATCAATCAATCAATCGATCGTATTTATTGAGCGCTTACTGTGTGCAGAGCACTGTACTAAGCACTTGGGAAGTCCAAGTTGGCAACATATAGAGACGGTCCCTACCCAACAGTGGGCTCACAGCACTGTTCTAAGCACTGGGGTATCATCATCATCAATCGTATTTATTGAGTGCTTACTATGTGCAGAGCACTGTACTAAGCACTTGGGAAGTACAAATTGGCAACATATAGAGACAGTCCCTACCCAACAGTGGGCTCACAGTCTAAAAGGGGGAGACAGAGGACAAAACCAAACATACTAACATAATAAAATAAATAGAATAGATATGTACAAGTAAAATAAATAAATAAATAGATTTATTTATCAAGGTAGATACAAGGTAATCAGGTAGATACAAGGTAATCAGGTTGTCCTATGTAGGGCTCGCAGGCTTCATCCCCTTTTTACAGATGAGGTAACTGAGGCACAGAGAAGTGAGGTGACTTGCCCAAAGTCACACAGCTAAGTGGCAGGGGTGGGATATTGCCCCCTCCTAAATGCTTAGAACACTTAATCAATACCACTGATGGGTCGATTGATTGATCGACTCAAGTGCCACTGACTGGAAGTTATAGCGGCAACGGGCTCTGTAGTAGAACAGCAATTCCACCGAGCACCAGTATTTCACAAAACATCATTTGATCGGCAATTATGCCTCCGAGATGACTTAATGGAATAAACAAGGAAGGGACCCAGAGTCCTTTTCTAATCCCAGACCTGCCCTGTGACCTTGGGCAATAAAAATAATATTAATAATGGTATTGGTTGAGTGCTTACTATATTCTAAGCCCTGTTCTAAGTGCTGGGGTAGATACAGGGTAATCAGATTGCCCCACGTGGGGCTCACACTTTTAATCCCCATTTTACAGATGAGGTAACTGAGGCACAGAGAAATTTTTTTTAAATAGCATTTATTAAGTGCTTACTGTGTGCAAAGCACTGTTCTAAGCGCTGGGGAGGTTACAAGGTGATCAGGTTATCCCACAGGGGGCTCACAGTCTTAATCCCCATTTTACAGATGAGGTAACTGAGGCCCTGTCTCCCTCTCCATCCCCTCCATCTTACCTCCTTCCCTTCCCTACAGCACCTGTATATATGTATATATGTTTGTATATATTCATTACTCTATTTATTTATTTATTTTACTTGTACATATCTATTCTATTTATTTTATTTTGTTGGTATGTTTGGTTTTGTTCTCTGTCTCCCCGTTTTAGAATGTGAGCCCACTGTTGGGTAGGGACTGTCTCTAGATGTTGCCAACTTGTACTTCCCAAGTGCTTAGTACAGTGCTCAGCACACAGTAACTGATCAATTAATACGATTGATTGATTGATTGATTGAAGTGACTTGCCCAAAGTCACACAGCTGACAATTGGCAGAGCTGGGATTTGAACCCATGACCTCTGACTCCAAAGCCCGTGCTCTTTCCACTGAGCCACGCTGCTTCTCTAGTGACTTGCCCAAGGTCACAAGACAGACAAGTGGGGGCGTGATTAAAACCCACATCCTCTGACTCCCAAGGCTGTTCTCTTTCCACTAATCCACTTTGCTTCTCTAAGCAAGTTGCCTAACCTCCCTGAACTTCAGTTTCCTCATCTGTGAAATGGGGATTACACATCTGCTCTCCTTCCCTCTTAGATTGCAAGCCTCCTGTGGGACAGGGACAGTGTCCAACCTGATTATCTCTATCTTCCCCAGGGCAAAGGCTCAAAGAAAGCACTGAATAAATACCATCATCATTATGAGAGACTGAGGCCAAGAATGCGATAGAAAGATTCATTCAATCATATTTACTGAGCATTTACTCTGTGCAGAGCACTGTACTAGGTGCCTGAAAAATGCAATTCAGCCATAAAGAGAGACAATTCCTGCCCACACTGGGCTTACATCAATCAATCAGAATCAATCAGAGAAGCAACGTGGCTCAATGAGAAGCAGCATGGTTCAATGGAAAGAGCACGGGCTTTGGAGTCGGAGGTCAGGGGTTCAAATCCCGGCTCCGTCACTTGTCAGCTGTGTGACTTTGGGCAAGTCACTTAACTTCTCTGGGCCTCATCTGTAAAATGGGGATTAAGACTGTGAGCTCCTTGGGACAACCTGATCACCTTGTAACCTCCCCAGCGCTTAGAACAGTGCTTTGCACATAGTAAGCGCTTAATAAATGTCATTATTATTATTTATTTAATTACATATTTACTATTCTATTTATTTTATTTTGTTAATATATTTTGTTTGGTTGTCTGTCTCCCCCTTCTAGACTGTGAGCCCATTGTTGGGTAGGGACCATCTCTATATGTTGCCAACTTGTACTTCCCAAGCGCTTAGTACAGTGCTCTGCACGCAGTAAGCTCTCAATAAATACGATTGAATGAATTAATGAGCGTGTACTGTGTGCAGGACACTGCACTAAGTTTTGGGGTACTATACAGCTGTGAAACCTCCTCCAGGAGGCCTTCCTAGACTGAGCCCCTTCCTTCCTCTCCCCCTCATCCGCCTCTCCATCCCCCCATCTTACCTCCTTCCCTTCCCCACAGCACCTGTATATATGTATATATGTTTGTACATATTTATTACTCTATTTATTTATCTTACTTGTACATATCTATTCTATTTAGTTTATTTTGATAGTATGTTTGGTTTTGTTCTCTTTCTCCCCCTTCTAGACTGTGAGCCTGCTGTTGGGTAGGGACCGTCTCTATGTGTTGTCGACTCATACTTCCCAAGCGTTTAGTACAGTGCTCTGCACACAGTAAGTGCTCAATAAATACGATTGATTGATTGATTGAAACAGATACAGTCCCTTCCCTCCATGAGCTTAGAGTCTAGAGGGGGAGACAAACATTAATATAAATAAATACCTTACGGATATGTACATAAATGCTATAGAGCTAAGGAGAGCAGTGAATGAAGGGAGGAAGTCTGGGCGATGAAGAAGGAAGTGGGAAAAGAGGAAAGGAGGGCTTGGTAAGGGAAAGCCTCTTGGAGGAGATGGGCCTTCAGTAATCAATCAATCAATCAATCGCATTTATTGAGCGCTTACTGTGTGCAGAGCACTGTACTAAGCGCTTGGGAAGTACAAGTTGGCAACATATAGAGACGGTCCCTAACCATCAGTGGGCTCAGGGTCTAGAAGGGGGAAGGCTTTGAAGATGGGGAGTCATTGTCTGTTGGATATGAGGACAGAAGGCGTTCCAGGCCAGAGGCGGAATGTGGGCAAGACGTTGGCGATGAGATAGAAGAGATCAAGGTCCAGTGAGAAGGTTGACTTTAGAGGAGCTAAGTGTGTATGCTCGGATATAGTAGGAGAGTAGTGAGGAGAGATAGGAGGGAGCAAGGTGATTGATTGCTTTGAAGCCAAAGGTGAGGAGTTTTCCTATGATGTGGAGGTGGGTGGGCAGAGATTCTTGAGGATTGGGGAAGCACTGCCTGAATGTTTTCATAGACAAATGATCCGGGCACCAGAGTGAAAGATGGGTTGGACTGGGGAGAGACGGAATGCTGGGAGGTAAACGAAGAGGCCGATACAATAGTTAAGGCGGGACAGGTTAATCAATCAATCAATTGTATTTATTGAGTGCTTACTGTGTGCAGGGCACTGTACTAAGCACTTGGGAAGTACAAGTTGGCAACATATACAGTCCCTACCCAACAGTGGGCCCACAGTCTAAAAGGGGGAGACAGAGAAGAAAACCAAACATACTAACAAAACAAAATAAATAGAATAGATGTGTACAAGTAAAATAAATAAATAAATAGAGTAATAAATATATAGGTTAAGTGATTTGATTAATGCAGTAGCAGTTTGGATGGAGAGGAAAGGAGAGGTTTTAGCCATGTTGTGATGATTGAACCAACAGGAGTTAGTAATGGATTGACTATGTCGGTTGAATATGTCGGCTAGAAAAGCAGCGTGGCTCAGTGGTAAAAGCATGGGCTTTGGAGTCAGAGCTCATGGGTTCAAATCCTGGCTCCGCCAATTGTCAGCTGTGTGACTTTGGGCAAGTCACTTAACTTACCTGGGCCTCAGTGACCTCATCTGTCAAATGGGGATTAAGATTGTGAGCCCGCTGTTGGGTAGGGACCATCTCTATATGTTGCCAACTTGTACTTCCCAAGCACTTAGTACAGTGCTCTGCACACAGTAAGTGTTCAATAAATACGATTGAATGAATGAATGAATGACTGTGAGCCCCCCCATGAGACAACCTGATCACCTTGTAACCTCCCCAGCACTTAGAACACTGCTTTGCACATAGTACGCACTTAATAAATGTCATCATTATTATTAGTGAATGAGAGAGAGGAGTCAAGAATAACGCGGGGGTTATGGGCTTGTGGCATAGGAAGGATGGCGGGGCCGTCTACAGTGATGGGAAAGTTGGGGGAGGACACGGTTTGGGTTGGAAGATAAGGAGTTCTGTTTTGAACATATTAAACTTGAGGTGATGGCGGGACATCCAAGTAGAGATGTCTTGAAGGCAGGGGGAAATGCGAGACTGCAGAGAGGAAGAGACATTCATTCATTCATTCATTCATTCATTCATTCATTCATTCAATCACATTTATTGAGCGCTTACTGTGTGCAGAGCACTGTACTAAGCGCTTGGGAAGTACAAGTTGGTAACGTAGAGAGACGGTCCCTACCCAACAGTGGGCTCACAGTCTAGAAGTCAGGGCTCAGTGTCGCCTAATGGATAGAGAATGGGCCTGGCAGTAGGAAAGATCTGGATTTTAATCCTGGCTCTGCCACTTGCCTGCTGTGTGATGCAAGCCATTTAACTTCTCTGTGCCTCAGTTATCTCATCTGTACATTGGGGATTTAGACTGTGAGCCCTATATGAGACACGGACTGTGTCCAACCTGATTAGTTTTTATCTGCCCCAGCACTTAGTACAGTGTGTGGCACATACTAAGTGCTTAACAAATACCATAAAAATAATGCAAATGAGGCAATATAAGCCATCATTGTTATAATGACAGAAAAAATATGTCATTCATTCATTCATTCATTCATTCAATCGTATTTATTGAGAGCTAACTGTGTGCAGAGCAGTGTACTAAGTGCTTGGGAAGTACAAGTTGGCAACATTTAGAGATGGTTCCTACCCAACAGCAGGCTCACAGTCTAGAAGGGGGAGACAGACAACAAAACGAAACATATTAACAAAATAAAATAAATAGAATATGTAAATATGTACTAGTAAAATAAATAGAGTAATAAATCTGTACAAACATGTATACAGGTGCTGTGGGGAGGGGAAGGAGGTAGGGCGGGGGGGATGGGGAGGGACTGTTCAATCATCCAGTCATATTTACGGAGCGCTTACTATGTGCAGAGCACTGTACTATATGCTTGGGAGACTAATAATAATGATGGCTTTGTATGTGTGAAGCACTGTTCTAAGCACTGTGGGGGATACAAGGTGATCAGGTTGTCCCACGTGAGGCTCACAGTCTCCATCCCCATTTTACAGATGAGGTAACTGAGGCTCAGAGCAGTTGTGACTTGCCCAAAGCCACACAGCTGCCAAGTGGGAGAGCCGGGATTAAAACCCATGACCTCAGATTCCCAAGCCCAGGCTCTTTCCACTGAGCCTCAAGTGTAATAAAACAGAGTTGGTAGACAGATTCCCTGCCCACAACTAGCTTACAGTCGAGAGCATATAGAATCAGGAGAAGGAGCGGATCTTCCCCAAGAAAGAATTGCATTTACAAGTTTTGATGAAAAGAAGATGAATTCTCAATGCTCGTGTCATTTTCCCAACATTAACCCAAAACACAACATGCCAGTTTGGGGAAGCTGGTAGATGAAGATTATTAAAATGTGGAAATAGAGATTGCCAGACCTTATTCCCCCGGGGTGCAGCTCTCCATTCTTTCTCACTGACTCAGCCCTTTGGAAGAGCATGACAAATCGAAGGCTGAATTGTATTCATTTTTCCCTTGTAAATGTCAAGTTAAATTTCTGGGCAACATCTACTTTATTTTTGACACTTACCTACGTGCTGATCTTATTAGGAGGAAGTCTGTACTTAGGCAGCAGAGACTCCATTCACATCTTCTAAAATCAAAACAAATCCAATTGGAGAGCGCGGTTCTGAAGATAAGCAGAGGAACTGTCTTGAACCCATGTTTAAGACAGGAACAAATCCAATACCGGAATGATTTTTTTTTTCCCATTCCATTTTTTTTTTTTGTTTTCCATTCCTTTTCCAGGAAAACTGAATCTTTTTCTTTTTCTGAAATACGGACTTTGGCAAGATGCATTTCTCTTTGTTTTTATTTTTCCCGTTTACAGGCTGGATTGTCAACCCCCGAATGACCTCTGATTCATAAACTTTCTCTGCGGGAAATTGTCGTGTGTGATTTCACTTTTTCATGTCTGCTTTCGTTTTTTTTTTTTTCTTCTTAAACTCTTTCAGACCTCCATCTTTTTGCAGTACATAGCACTGTGCTTGCCTGGTTTTATTTTATTATCCATGTTTTCCAGCTGACCCTTCTGCAAATGACCATGCCACTTAAATTTTAAAATTTAGAAGGAAAAACAAAGATCTCTTTTTGAACCTTTTCACTCCCCATCCTAAAGATGGGCAATTGCTGTAAGCTTGATACTACAGCACTACTTATTCAAACAAGGAAATAATAATAATAATAATAATAATAATAATAATAATAATATAATTTTTGTTAAACACTTTCTATGTGCCAAGAACTGTCCTAAGTCCTGGGGTAGATATGAGGTTATCAGGATGAACACAGTGTCCCAGGTGGGGTGCACAGCCTCAATCCCCATTTTACAGATGAGGTCACTGAGGCAGAGAGAAGTGAAGTGAATTGGCCAAGGTCACACAACAGACAACTGGCATCCAGGAGGCCTTCCCAGACTGAGCCCCTTCCTTCCTCTCCCCCTCATCCCCCTCTCCATCCCCCCCATCTTACCTCCTTCCCTTCCCTACAGCACCTGTATATATGTATATATGTTTGTACATATTTATTACTCTATTTATTTATTTATTTATTTATTTCACTTGTACATATCTATTCTATTTATTATATTTTGTTAGTATGTTTGGTTCTGTTCTCTGTCTCCCCCTTTTAGACGACTGTGAGACCACTGTTGGGTAGGGACTGTCTCTATATGTTGCCAATTTGTACTTCCCAAGCACTTAGTACAGTGCTCTGCACATAGTAAGCGCTCAATAAATGCGATTGATGATGATGATGATGATGATGATGGAATTAGAATCCAGATCCTTCTGACTCCCAGCCCCGTGCGCTATCTAGAAGGCCATGCTAATTCACCAAATGTGCATTGCATTTGGGAAAACTGGACCTACCTTGGCTAAATATGAATCTTGTCATGGGTAAGACGTGGGTTTGTTATATTGTTATACAAGGTACGTGTCTACCATAAGAAGCAATGTGGCTTTAATGGAAAGAGCCCGGGCTTTTGAGTCAGAGGTCATGGATTTTAATCCTGGCTCTGCCACTTGTAAACTGCGTGACTCTGGGCAAGTCACTTCCCTTCTCTGTGCCTCAGTTACCTCATCTGTAAAAATGGGGATTAAGAATGTGAGCCCCATCGGGGGCGACCCGATTTCCTTGTATCAGCCCCAGTGCTTAAAACAGTGCTTGGCACACTTAACAAAACCATCATTATCCTATTCCAAGAGCTTAGTACTCTGCACTGCACAAAGAAAGAGCTTAATAAATATGACTGACTGACTCCAGACACCCAAGTCAGAGGGACGTATAAACTGAAGAATGTGAACAATGTATAACTTACAGGAGGTGTCCAATAAATGGTATTTATTGCCGCTAGGAAGTACACTGTCCTAGGGAACAAGAAGGATGGATAATCAACAGGCAATGATCTCATTTCTCTGCTCAAGGTCAGTTTTCTTAGCTCTACTTTGGACTCAACCAGACAATTTTCCAGCTCAGGGAAACAACAAATAACTGTGGCGTTTGTTAAGCGCTTACTATGTGCCAAGCACTCCACTAAGCGCTGAGGTAGATATAATCAGATCCCACATGGGGCTCACAGTCTAAGTATAAGGGAGAAAGGGTATTGAATCCCCAATATGATTCTCTTATTTGGATACTGTAATACCTAGAAAAAAACCCAAACCCACAGAATCCCTGGATGCATCTGCTTATATTATCACAGAGTATTTAATAATAATAATGTCAATGATGGAATTTGTTAAGTGCTTACTATGTGCAAAGCACTGTTCTATTTACCCTCCAGTAGATTGTAAACTCCTCTTGGACAATGATGATGATGGTATTTGTTAAGAGATTGCTATGTGCCAAGCACTGTTCTAAGCATTGACAAGGTAATCAGGTAGTCCCACATGGCATTTAATAATAATAATAATGATGATAATAATAATAATAATAATAATAATAATAATAATAATAATAATAATAATAATAATAATAATAGCATTTGTTAAGTGCTTACTATGTGCAAAATACTGTTCTAAGCGCTGGGGGGACACAAGGTGATCAGGTTGTCCCACGTGGGGCTCACAGTCTTAATCACCATTTTACAGATGAGGTCACTGATGCTCAGAGAAGTTAAGCAACTTGCCCAAGGTCACACAGCAGACCTGTAGGGAGCCGGGATTAGAACCCATGACCTCTGGCTCCCAAACCCGGGCTCTTCCCACTGAGCCATGCTGCTTTCCCAAGCACATTCATTCATTCATCTAATCATATTTATTGAGTGCTTACTGTGTGCAGAGCACTGTATTAAGCACTTGGGAAGTACAAATTGGCAACATACAGAGATGGTCCCTACCCAACAAGCGGCTCACAGTCTAGAAGGGGGATCGACAGACAACAAAACAAAACAAGTAGGCAGGTTTCAATACCGTCAGAATAAATAGAATTATTAGCTACATACACATTATTAATAAATGAAACTGAGTAGTAAATATGTACAATATACACAAGTGCAGTGGGGAGGAGAAGGGGGTGGTGATGAGGTGGGGAGGAAGAAAGGGGGGACAATACAGTGCTCTGCACACAGTAAGAGATTGAATGATTTTTCCACCTCTTTAATTGTCTTCCTCTGCATTATCATTCACACCACATCAAGCAGATTTATGGGGAAAAAGAGACAGGGGGGCTTCTACCCGATATCTATTTTATTAAGGCCTAAAGCTGGACTGTGTTAGGGGTGGTAGTGTTGGAATGAGAAGCAGCATGACTCAGTGGAAAGAGCCCGGGCTTTGGAGTCAGAGGTCATGGGTTCAAATCCCGGCTCCGCCAATTGTCGGCTGTGTCACTTTGGGCAAGTCACTTCACTTCTCTGTGCCTCAGTTCCCTCATCTGTAAAATGGGGTTTAAGACTGTGAGCCCCCCGTGGGACAACCTGATCTTCTTGTAACCTCCCCAGTGCTTAGAACAGTGCTTTGCACATAGTAAGCACTTAATAAATGCCATTATTAATGAGAAGCAGGGTGTTGAGAGACAGCTTGACCTAGGGGATAGAACTAGGGCCTGGGTTCTAATCCTGACTCCTCCACTTGTTTTCTGTGTGACCTTGAGCAAGTCACCTCACTTCTCACTTCACATTGTGTGAATTGACCTCCATGAACCCACACTTCAGTGGGACAGTCTTCCACGCCGGGGAGATACACTGACAACAACAACAACAACAACAACAACAACAATAATAATAATAATAATAATAATAATGTTATATATGTATATATATACACGTATATATGTTTGTACATATTTATTAGTCTATTTATTTATTTATTTATTTTACTTGTACATATCTATTCCATTTATTTTATTTTGTTAGTATGTTTGGTTTTGTTCTCTGTCTCCCCCTTTTAGACTGTGAGCCCACTGTCGGGTAGGGACTGTCTCTATATGTTGCCAACTTGTACTTCCCAAGCACTTAGTACAGTGCTCTGCACACAGTAAGCACTCAATAAATACGATTGATTGATTGATTGATTGATTAATAATAATAATAACGGTATTTGTTGAGCACTTACTATGTGCAACTCACTGTTCTAAGCGCTGGGGAGGTTACAAGTTTACAAGGTGATCAGGTTGTCCCACAGGGACACGAGTTCCCTCATTTGCCAAATGGGGATTAAGACTGTGAGCCTCGTGTGAGACAGGGACTGTGTCCAACCTGATTAATTGGTATCTACCCCAGTGCTTGCCAAATATAATAAAAAGAAAGCGAAACAGAAAAAAAGCGAGGTGCCACCTAAAACACCTATCATCTGTAGTGTTCACAGCTATTCTTTCCCCAACCACTCTTTAAAGGAGCTATTAAACAGCAATGCAAGTGATGAATACATTGTGGTGGCCTGCTGGATTCATCCCCATCTCCCCTGAAGCCATTCAGGAGTCCCATCCAGCAGAGGAAAAACCGTGGAGCAGCAAGTTCTCAATCTGCAAATCAAATTCACCATCGTCTGCTTCATCACTCCATCATTCTTTATCAAAGAGCCAAGTTTGCAACAGAGTTGGAGAGGCAGGGTGGTCTGGTTGAGAGAGTGAGGGATTGGAAATCAGGAGAACCAGGCTCTCGTTTGAGCCCTGCAACCGGCCTGCTGGGCCATCTTGGGTTAGGCACTTCACCTCTCTGATCTTCAGTTCCCTTAACCGAGAAGCAGTGTGGCTTAGTGGAAAGAGCAAGGGCGTGAGAGTCAGAGGTCATAGGTTCTTATCCCGGCTATGCCGTTTATCAGCTGTGTGACTTTGGATGAGTCATTTCACTTTCCTGTGCCTCAGTGACCCCAGCACTTAGAATAGTGCTTTGCACATAGTACACGCTTAATAAAAGCCATCATCATTATTATTATTATTATTATCTGTAAAATAGGGATGAAGACGGTGAGCCCTCCTGTAGGACAACCTGATTACCTTGTATCTACCTCAGTGCTTAGAATAGTGCTTGGCACATAGTAAGAGCTCAACAAATACCATAACAATATTAATTAATATTACTAATTAAATATATCAATATAACATCAATATTATAGTTGATCAATCAATCAATCAATCGTATTTATTGAGCACTTACTATGTGCAGAGCACTGTACTAAGCGCTTGGGAAGTACAAATTGGCAACATATAGAGACAGTCCCTACCCAACAGTGGGCTCACAGTCTAAAAGGGGGAATTGATCATTATTAATTATTAATACTTCATTATTTATTGTTTATATTTGATTTATTTATATTTATCATTTTATTATTAATAAAATTTAGGTGAAAATCCACACTCTCTTTTTTGGGGGTGGGAATCCTGGAACTATGTCTGATGTTGCATCTACTCCATCCTCGTGAGCAGGGATCACCATTATTGGGTAGGGCCCGTCTCTATATGTTGCCGACTTGTACTTCCCAAGCGCTTAGTACAGTAGTCTGCACACAGTAAGCGCTCAATAAATATGATTTATTACATCTCACGACCCTGGAACTCTCTCCCCCTGCATATCCAACAGACCACCACTCTCCCCGCCTTCAGTCTTATTAAAATCCCACCTCCTCCAAGAGGCCTTCCATGATTAGGCCCTCATTCCCCCAGCCCCTTCTGCATTACCCTTGTATTCAGATCTCTATACTTTGAGCACTTGTTATTCACTCCATCCTCAGCCCCAGAGCACTTTTGCACATGATAATGGTGGTATTTGTTAAGCACTTACTATGTGCCAAGCACTGTTCTAAGCGCTGAAAGCTATAAACTCATGGTGGGAAGGGAATTTGTCTACCAACTCTGTTATACTGTACTCTCCCAAATGCTTAGAGCCATGCTCTGCACAAAATACACACTCAATAAATAAGCACTCCACATGCGCTCGAGAGGTAATATGGCCAAGCGGTTAGAGTATGGGCCTCAGAGTCCTAAGGACCTGAGTTCTAATCCCATTCTACCACTTGTCTTCTGGGTGTCCTTGGGTAAGTCACTTCACTTCTCAGTTACCTCATCTGTAAATGGTGATTTAGACTGTGAGCCCCATGAAGGATATGTGCTGTAACCAAAATGAGTAGCTTATATCCACCCCAGCACTTAGTACAGTGCCTGGCACATAGTAAGTGCTCAAAAAATAGCATGCTATTTTTTAGCATGAATATGATTGATCTATTATATTAAGCACTTAGGACAGTGCTCTGTAAACAGTCAATGCTCAGTAAATATGATGGAATGAATGAATGAATTGTCCTTTTCTAATAATAATAATAATAATGGCATTTATTAAGCACTTACTATGTGCAAAGCACTGTTCTAAGCGCTGGGGAGGTTACAAGGTGATCAGGTTGTCCCACAGTGGGCTCACAGTCTTAATCCCCATTTTACAGATGAGGTAACTGAGGCACAGAGAAGTTTAAGTGGCTTGCCCAAAGTCACACAGCTGACAATTGGTGGAGCCGGGATTCGAACCCATGACCTCTGACTCCAAAGCCCGTGTTCTTTCCAGTGCTTAGTAAAGTGATCTGCACACAGTAAGCATCAATAAATATCATTTATTGCTTGATAAATCTCATGATGATGGATGATAAATTCCAAACCTCTCGTTTTTGGAGATGCAATCAACTAAGAGTTTCGATTCTGGGCCTGCATAGATTTCTATCTCTAATAACGACCCGTCTAGGAGGAGGAATGATATTGTCTGATTAAAGATGACGGGCACAAATGAATTGTTTCCGGTGATCTGGGGAGATTCTGTTAAATGTGGAAAGTAGACAGCTGCTTCTGCACATCTTCTTTGTGGCTCATAATCCTCTCTATGCAGCATAATCTCAGTCTCACCATGACTGTAGCCTCTATCCTTTGTAGAGTTTTCTGCAGCTTCTGATCACGTAAATTAGAGATATTAGATCTACAGAGGGCCCATGGATTGGAGTCCTAGTCATGCTCAAAAATAAGAAAATTGGAGAGAATCATGTGGAGATGGGCCAGGGATGATTTGAAGTAATTTCAGGTTGCCAGGGTCTTCTTCCCTGGCTTGACTCCAGCGGTCTCTCCGCTGACTGGGAGAGGGAAAGAGAAGCTTTCATTTCCTATTTTATTTCCTGCAAGGAATCAAGATTTTCATCAAAAACCCCACATGAGATTCTGAAACTTGAAACTTTGTGAAGTAAATGGCAGTGCTGGGAAAGAAATGAATGTGGAATTTACATTAAGGACCTGCAGTTTCTGAGCACTGAAAAATAGCCTCTATTTGAAGTTTATTTTAGCGTCTGTCTCCCCAGATAGACTGCAATTTCTTTGAGGATATGGAACACGTCTACAAACTCTACTGTACTGTCCCAAGCACTCAGCACAGGGCTCTTTACACAAGATGATTTTAAGCTGCTTGAAGCCAGCGATTGTGTCTAGTAACTCGATTGTCCTCTCCCAAGTGTTTAGTACAGCACTCTGCACACATTAGACTGTGATCTCCACAAGGCCATTCATTCCTCCATTCATTCAATCGCATTTATTGAGCGCTTACTGTGTGCAGAGCACTGTACTAACTGCTTGGAAAGTACAGTTTAGGAACAGAGACAACCCCTGCCCACAATGGTCTCACAGTCTAAAAGGAGGGAGACAGACATCAAAACAAGTAAACATGCAATGGATCAAGTCTACAGATCATTTGACTGCTGCATGACTTTGTTCAAGTCACTTGACTTCTCTGTACCTCCTTTTTCTCATCTGCAGAATAGGATAAAATATGTATTCCCCTTCCCAGTATGGGATAAGGACTTGGATTATCTTGTACCAATCACAGCTCTTAGCACAGTGTTTGGCATAAAATAAATAATAATAATAATAATGACATTTATTAAGCACTTCTTGTGTGCAAAGCACTGTTCTAAGCACTGGGGAGGTTACAAGGTGATCAGATTGTCCCACGGGGGGCTCACAGTCTTAATCCCCATTTTACAGGTGAAGTAACTGAGGCCCAGAGAAGTTAATTGATTTTCCCAAAGTCACACAACTGACAAGTGGCAGAGTCAGGATTTGAACCCTCGATATCTGACTCCAAAGCCTGGGCTCTTTCCACTGAGCCATGTTGCTTCAATTCTTTTTGAATGTTATTATTATTATGGTTATCATTATCAGGCTTGAAAGTGGAGGAGAAATAAAAACAAAAACAAAGCAAGGCTCAAAATGAATAGCCTTGGGATGAGGGGATGAATAATCAATCGATCAAATAATCATTTTAATTGAGCACTTACTGTTGGCAGAGCACTGTACTAAGCACCTGGGAGAGTACAATCTAAGACTCCGTAGGAACGTTCCCTGCTTACAATGAGCTAAGAGTCAAGAAGGGAAAATGGACATTAATTGAATGGATTGAATTGTGCATAGTTACATAAATACTATGGGGCTGTGAGAGGGTCAAATAACAGGTGCAAATCCTAATGGAAGGGCAATACCGAAGGGAGTGAGAGAAAAGGAAATAGTCTACTCCAAGGCCTCTTGGAGGAGATGTGTTTTTAATGAGACTTAAAAGGTGGGGATATGAAGAGGGAGGGGCATTCCAGGCCACAGGCAGGACGAAGGGAGAGGTCAGTGAAGAAATAGATGAGACTGAAGTTCAGTGACTCAACTGCCTTTAAGGGAACGAAGTGTGAGGGCTGGGTTGTAGTAAAAAATCAGGGCACTAAAATAGGAAGTTTTAAAGCCTATCTATGGTAAGGAATTTATGTTTGATATGAAGGTAGATGGGAAACCACAGGAGGCTTTTTGGAGTGGGGAAACATGGACAGGATGGCTTTATAGAAAAATGATCCAGGCAGCAGATTCACGTATGCCCTAAAGTGGGGAGAGACAGAAGACAGGAAGACAAGCAAGAAGGCTCATGTAGTAAAGTCAGGATAAGAGAAATGATCGCATAAACGTTGTAGCAGTTTAGATGGGGAGGAAAGGGCAGATTTTAGTGGTGCTGTGAAAGATCGATAGACAGGGTTCAGTGATGAACTGAATATGGGGGTTGAACGAGAGAGATGAGTTGAGGGAAAACATCAAGTTTATCGGCATGTGAGACCGGGAGGATGGTCATGCTGTCTCCATTAATGGGAAAGTCACGGTGAGGACAAGGTTTGGGAGGGAAAATGAGAAATTCTGTTTGGGTCATGTGCAGTTTGAGGTGTTGGCAGGACAATCAAGTAGAGCTCACCTCCTTCAGGAGGCCTTCCCGGACTGAGCCCCCTTTTTCCTCTCCTCCTCCCCATCCCCCTGCCCTACCTCCTTCCCCTCCCCTCAGCACCTGTATGTATATTTGAACAGATTTATTACTCTATTTATTTTACTGTACATATTTACCATTTATTTTGTTAATGATGTACATAATAATAATGATGGTGGTATTTGTTAAGCACTTACTATGTGTGAAGCACTGTTCTAAGTGCTGGGGGTAATACAAGGTGATTAGATTGTCCCACGTGGGGCTCACAGTCTTCATCCCCATCTTACAGATGAGGTAACTGAGGCCCAGAGAAGTTAAAAGTGGCTTGCCCAAGGTCACACAGCTGACAAGTGGCTGAGCAGGGATTCGAACCCATGACCTCTGACTCCCAAGCCCACGCTCTTTTTGTTCTGACGATTTTGACACCTGTCTATATGTTTTATTTTGTTGTCTGTCTCCCCCTTCTAGACTGTGAGTCCGTTGTTGGGTAGGGACCGTTTCTATAAGTTGCCGACTTGTACTTCCCAAGCGCTTAGTACAGTGCTGTGCATACAGTAAGCGCTCAATAAATATGATTGAATGAAAGTAGAGAGGTCTTGAAGGCAGGGGGAAATGTCAGACTGCACAGGGTTGGAGATGTAGATTTCTGAATCATCTGCATGGAGGACGGATAGAGAACCCACGGTTGAAGCCATGGGAGTAAATATATTCACCAAGGGAGTGGGCATAGATGGAGAATGGAAGGAGACCAAAGACTGAGCCTTGATGGACTCCCGCAGTTAGGGGGTGGGAGGAAGAAGAGGAGCCCATGAAAGAGACTGAGATTGAGCATCCAGAGAGATAGGAGGAGAACCAGGAGAGGACAGTATCAGTAAATCCGAGGTTGGATGCTGTCTGCAGGAGAATCAATCAATCAATCATATTTATTGAGTGCTTACTGTGTGCAGAGCACTGTACTAAGCACTTGGGAAGTACAAGTTGGCAACATATAGAGATGGTCCCTACCCAATGGTGGGCTCACAGTCTAGAAGGGGGAGGCAGAGAACAAAACAAAACATATTAACAAAATAAAATAAATAGAATAGATATGTACAAGTAAAATAAATAAATAGAGTAATAAATACATACAAACATATATACATATATACATGTGCTGTGGGGAAGGGAAGGAGGTAAAGGGGGGGATGGAAAGGGGGAAAAGGGGGAGAGGAAGGAGGGGGCTCAGTCTGGGAAGGCCTCCTGGAGGAGGTGAGCTCTCAGTAGGGCCTTGAAGGGAGGAAGAGAGCTAGCTTGGTGGATGTGGGGAGGGAGGGCATTCCAGGCCCGGGGGAGAAGGAAGTAGTCCACAGTGTCAAAGGCAGCTGAGAAGTTGTGGAGAATCAGGATGGAGAAACAGCGTGGCCTAGTGAGAATCAGCGTTGCCTAGTGCATAGAATATGGGATGCGGAATCAGAGGACCTGGGTTCTAATCCCAGCTCCGCCACTTGTCTGCTGTGTGACCTTGGGCAAGTAACTTCACTTCTCTGGGCCCAGGTTCCTCATATGTAAAATGGGGGAAAAGAATGTAAGCCCCATGTGGGATGGGGACTGTGTCCAACCCAATTATCTTGTATCTACCCCAGCGCTTAATTCAGTGCCTGGCACATAGAAAGTTCTTAACAAATACCATTATTATTATTGTTATTATTATTATTATTATTATTATTATTATTATTATTATTATTATTTAATCATTCACTCAATCATATTTATTGAGCGCTTACAGTGTGCAGAGCACTGTACTAAACGCTTGGGAAGTACAAGTTGGCAACATATAGAGACAGTCCCTACCCAACAACGGGCTCACAGCCACATTTACTGAATGCTTACTGTGTGCAGAGCACTGTACAAGTTGGCAACATATAGAGACAGTCCCTACCCAACAACGGGCTCACAGCCACATTTACTGAATGCTTACTGCGTGCAGAGCACTATACTAAGCGCTTGGGAAGTAGAAATCTATTAGTGAATAGATTACAAGACTGGGAGCCAAAAGGACCTGGGTTCTAATTCCAGTTCTACCACTTGTCTGCTGTGTGACCTTGCTGCATGACCTCAACTGTAAAAATGGGAATTAAGATGGAAGCCCCATGGGGGACAGGGATTGTGGTCATCCTGATGAGCTCATATCTTCCCAGCGCTTAGTACAGTGCCTGGCACATAGTAAGCATTTAACAAATGCTGTAAAAAACAGAACATAAAGCAATAGAATAGAGATCATTGGTGACCCTTGAGAAGGCAGTTTCTGGGGAGTGAAGCTCTATATGTTGCCAACTTGTACTTCCCAAGCGCTTAGTACAGTGCTCTGCACACAGTAAGCACTCAATAAATATGATTGAATGAATGAATGAATGAGGAAGCTAGATTGGAGGGGGTCAAGGAGAGAATTGGAGGAGAGGAACTTGAGGCAGTGGATGGAGACAACTCGCTCAAGGAGTTTGGAGAGGAATGGTAGGAGAGAGATGGGGTGATAACTGCAGGAAACTGTGGAGTCAAGAGAAGAATTTTTTAGGATAGGGAAGACGTGGGCATGTTTGAAAGTAGCAGGGAAGAAGCCACTGGAGAGCAAACAGTTGAAGACGGCAGTTAAGGAGGGAAGAAGGGAGCGGACAAGTGTTTTGATGTGGTGCTAAGGGATGGGGTAAGATGCACAGGCGGAGGCGGTGGATTTTGAGAGAAGGCAGGAGATCTCCTCTTGTGAAAAGGCTGGGAAAGGTGGGAGAGTAGAAAGAGGGGCAGGAGGAGGGAAGGACTGGAGTGAAGTGGGAGAGATTTTAGGGAGATCACATCTGACAGGTTTCAATTTTCTCAACAATGTACATGGCCAGTTCATTCGGGGCAAGACATGAGGAGGGCAGGGGAAAAGGGAGTTTGTATGATTGTAGGGGAAAGTTGAAGGCATCATTATTCCCCAGCCTAGTATTTGGTAAAACTCTAATGATGATGATGGCAGTTATTAAGCACTTACTATATACAAAGCACTGTTCTAATGCTGGAGAGGTTACAAGGTGATCAGGTTGTCCCACGGGGGGCTCACAGTCTTAATCCCCATTTTACAGATGAGGGAACTGAGGCCCAGATAAGTTAAGTGACTAGCCCAAAGTCACACAACTGACAATTAGCAGAGCTGGGATTTGAACCCACGACCTCTGACTCCAAAGCCCGTGCTCTTTCCACTGAGCTACGCTGCTTCTCTAATCACACAAAAATGCCCATTAGCGCTTAGTATAGTGCCTCAGTGCTTAATACATTGCCTGGCACATAGTTAGCGCTTAACAAATACCATTATTGTTATAATATCTTCAGCAATGACTGCAAAGACTCAATGTGTGTTTTGAAGCAGACAGGCATAAGACTATGCTTTCCTACTGGAGGGATTAAAGACATTTTAACCTAGTGATTTGAAAATCATCATTGGAAAGAATTGTGATGTGAGGTGCAGCAACATGTTTGTAATCAAATTACATTGTCTGCTTAGATGCGGATTTAAGGACACTGACATTGAAATGTTAGAGTGCAAATCCTCTGTTTCATTTTTTTTTTAATTTTGGAAAGAAATTGGCTTCCCTGCTCTATCAGCTTACAGGGAAGCAGCGTGGCTCAGTGGAAAGAGCACGGGCTTTGGAGTCAGAGGTCGGGGGTTCAAATCCCGGCTCCGCCACTTGTCAGCCGTGTGACTTTGGGCAAGTCACTTAACTTCTCTGGGCCTCAGTTCCCTTATCTGTAATATGGGGATTAAGCCTGTGAGCCCCACATGGGACAACCTGATTACCTTGTATTTACCCCAGCGCTTAGAACAGTGCTTGGCACATAGTAAGCGCTTAACAAATACCAACATTATTATTATTATGCGTGTTGCACTTTTCTAATATATATAAAAGCCTAAACAACCCCCTGTATCCTGGATGATGCTATTTTCTAACAAGGATGTGGATAGGCATGGCTGTTGACTGGAAGGCTGAGAGTCAGGAGACCATCCAAGACTGAACTCCTTGTCTTCCCTCCCAAACCCTGCCGTCTCCCCAACTTTCAAATCACTGTAGACGTCACTACCATCCTTCCTGTCTCACAAGCCCACAACTTTGGTGTCATCCTTGACTCTGCTGTCTCGATCTCCCCACACATCCAATCCGTCACCAAAACCTGCCGGTCTCACCTTCGCAACATCGCTAAGATCCTCCCTTTCCTCTTCATCTAAACGCTACCTTGCTGACTCAATCTCTCATCCTATCCCGATTGAATTACTGCATCAGCCTTCTTTCTGATCTCCCCTCCTCCTATCTCTCCCCGCTTCAGTCTATACTTCACTCTGCTGCCCAGAGAATCTTTGTACAGAAATGCTCTGGGCATGTCACTCCCTTCCTCGAAAATCTCCAGTGGCTGCCTGTCAACCTATGAATCAAGCAAAGGCTCATCACTCGGTTTCAAGGCTGTCCATCCCCTTGCCCCCTCCTACCTCACCTCCCTTCTCTCCTTCTCCAGCCCAGCCCACACCCTCCGCTCCTCTGCCGCCGCTAACCTCCTCACTGTACCTCATTCTCACCTGTCCCGCCGTCAGCCCTAGGCCCACATCCTCCCCCTGGCCTGGAATGCCCTCCCTCCACACATCTGCCAAACTAGCTCTCTTCCTCCCTTCAAAGCCCTACTGAGAGCTCACCTCCTTCAGGAGGCCTTCCCAGATTGAGCCCCCTTTTCCCCTCCTCCTCCCCCTCCCACGTCCTACCTCCTTTCCCTCCCCAAAGCACTTGTGTATATTTGTACAGATTTATTACTCTATTTGTTTTACTTGTACATATTTACTATTATATTTATTTTGTTAATGATGTGCATATAGCTTTAATTCTATTTATTCTAACGGTTTTGACACCTGTCTACATGTTTTGTATTTTTGTCTGTCTCCCCACTGTAGGCTGTGAGCCCGTTGTTGGGTAGGGACCGTCTCTATGTGTTGCCGACTTGTACTTCCCAAGCGCTTAGTACAGTGCTTTGCACACAGTAAGCTCTCAATAAATACGAATGAATGAATGAATGAGACAGGAGATCTAATCATTCATTCATTCATTCAATTATATTTATTGAGCGCTTAGTGTGTGCAGAGCACTGTGGTAAACACTTGAGCACTATACTAAACTCTGATACTGCTCTGCTGTAAGATGTTATTAAAAGTGCTTAACCTCTCGGTGCCTCAGATTCCATAAAGTATAAAATGGAAAGAAACAGTTCATTCATTCATTCATTCATTCATTCATTCAATAGTATTTATTGAGTGCTTACTGTGTGCAGAGCACTGTACTAAGCGCTTGGGAAATACAAGTTGGCAACATATAGAGATGGTCCCTACCCAACAGCGGGCTCACAGTCTAGAAGGGGGAGACAGACAACAGAACAAAACATATTAACGAAATAAAATAAATAGAATAAATATGTACAAATAAGATAAATAAATAAATAGAGTAATAAATCCATACAAATATATATACGTACATACAGGTGCTGTGGGGAGGGAAAGGAAGTAAGCCTGGTGGGATGGGGAGGGGGAGGAGGGGGAGAGGAAGGAGGGGGCTCCCAAACAGTTCTATCAATCAATCAATCAATCGTATTTATTGAGCGCTTACTATGTGCAGAGCACTGTACTAAGCGCTTGGGAAGTACAAATTGGCATCACATAGAGACAGTCCCTACCCGATAGTGGGCTCACAGTCTAAAAGGGGGGAGACAGAGAACAGAACCAAACATACCAACAAAATAAAATAAGTAGGATAGAAATGTACAAGTAAAATAAATAAATAAATAAATAAACAGAGTAATAAATATGTACAACCATATATACATATATACAGGTGCTGTGGGGAGGGGAAGGCGGTAAGGCGGGGGGATGGAGAGGGGGACGAGGGGGAGAGGAAAGAAGGGGCTCAGTCTGGGAAGGCCTCCTGGAGGAGGTGAGCTCTCAGCAGGGCCTTGAAGGAAGGAAGAGAGCTAGCTTGGCGGATGGGCAGAGGGAGGGCATTCCAGGCCCGGGGGATGACGTGGGCCGGGGGTCGATGGCGGGACAGGCGAGAGCGAGGTACAGTGAGGAGATTAGTGGTGGAGGAGCGGAGGGTGCGGGCTGGGCAGTAGAAGGAGAGAAGGGAGGTGAGGTAGGAGGGGGCCAGGGGATGGACAGCCTTGAAGCCCAGGGTGAGGAGTTTCTGCCTGATGCGCAGATTGATTGGTAGCCATTGGAGGTTTTTGAGGAGGGGAGTGATATGTCCAGAGCGTTTCTGGACAAAGACAAAGTTCTACCTCTAGCAAGGAATGCATCTGTTACACTGTTATATTGTCCTCTCCCAAGAGCTTAGTACAGTGCTCTGCACACTGTAAACGCTCAATAAATGTGATTGATTAATAGATTGATTGATCAAGCTCTCTTTACCTCACAGGAATATTGTTAAATATAATGGGCTAACTAGCACCTGGAGAGCTAGGGAAAGATAAAATCACTGTATATATTCCAGGTGTTGTTGTTTTTTTATTTTACAAGCAGAATTCAATTTAAACTTATGAGATCTTGTCCTCTGCAATGATGTGGGGAAGATCAGAGGCCCAGACGCACTATGATTTATGGTTAATACCAGTAGTTGATCCGTGGATCCCTGTCAACTGATTATTTGCCTGTATTCACCCCAGTGTCTGGCACATAGTAAGTGCCTAACAAATACCATGATTATTATTAATTATTATTTTCCCAGTACTTAGAACAGTGCTTGATATAATAATAATAATGATGATGGCATTTGTTAAGTGCTTACTATGTGCAAGGCACTGTTCTAAATGCTGGGGAGTAGACAAAGTGATCAGGTTGTCCCATGTGGGGCTCACAGTCTTAATCCCCATTTTACAGATGAGGGAACTGAGGCACTGAGAAGTGAAATGACTTGCCCAGAGTCACACAGCTGACAAGCGGCGGAGCTGGGATTAGAACCCCCGAACTCTGAGTCCTAAGCCCGGGCTCTTTCCACTGAGCCATGCTGCCTCTCTAAGTTATAGAGTAAGTGCTAAAAAAAATACCTCAACTAATTAATCTCAAACCATGCAGGACACAAAAGGGTAGTTTCAGGAAATGTTGGATGTCATCCTCATCATCCTCATCATCAATCGTATTTATTGAGCGCTTACTATGTACAGAGCACTGTACTAAGCGCTTGGGAAGTACAAATTGGCAACATATAGAGACAGTCCCTATCCAACAGTGGGCTCACAGTCTAAAAGGGGGAGACAGAGAACAAAACCAAACATACTAACAAAATAAAATAAATAGAATAAATATGTACAAGTAAAATAAATAAATAAATAGAGTAATAAATATGTACAAACATATATACATATATACAGGTGCTGTGGGGAAGGGAAGGAGGTAAGAAGGGGGGGATGGTGGGGGGGGCGAGGGGGGAGAGGAAGGAAGGGGCTCAGTCTGGGAAGGCCTCCTGGAGGAGGTGAGCTCTCAATAGGGCCTTGAAGGGAGGAAGAGAGCTAGCTTGGCGGATGGGCAGAGGGAGGGCATTCCAGGCCCGGGGGATGACGTGGATGTCAATATAAACCCAAACAACCTCATTAATCGAGGATAAAAGCAGGCAGGGTAGCCTAATGGAAGGAGCCGAGGTTTAGTGAAGTTGAGAGATCTGGGTTCTAATCACAGCTCTTGCACTTCCATGATATATGATGCTTTGCAAGGACCTATGTTACACTGTGCTGTACAAAACTGCAAGGCTTGCCCTTTACAACTTTTTTTTTTTAGTTGAATCTGTTAAGTGCTTGCTATGTACCAGACATTGTACTAAATGCTGGGGCAGATACCAGCTAATCAGACTGGTTACAGTCCATGTCCCACATGGGGCTCAAAGTCTTAATTTCCATTTTACTGAAGAGGGAACTGAAGCTCACTGAAATTAAATGATTTGCCCATGGTCACACAGCAGACAAGAAATGGAGCCACTGATGAATTTGATCAACCTAATCAATTTGAAAGAAAACTCAATTAGGAAAGGGAATTTGTGGTTAAGGCTTAGTTGCCAACTTGTACTTCCCAACCGCTTAGTACAGTGCTCTGCACACAGTAAGGGCTCAATAAATACGATTGATTGATTGATTGATTGATTGATTGATTGTGATGGAAAGGGACTTTACTAACCCATTTTATGTAGGGTTTTTTTTTTTCAGCTAATCAACTAGGAGTATTTTTCATTCATTCATTCAATCGTATTTATTGAGCGCTTACTGTGTGCAGAGCACTGTACTAAGCGCTTGGGAAGTCCAAGTTGGCAACATATAGAGATGGTCCCTACCCAACAGTGGGCTCACAGTCTAGAAGGGGGAGACAGACAACAAAACAAAACATATTAACAAAGTAAAATAAATAAAATAAATATCTTTTTCAGAGCACTGGCATGGCCTAATGGATATAGCACAGGCCTGGGCGTCAGAAAGACCTGGGTTCTAATCCCAGCTCTGCCACTTGCCTGCTGTGTGACCGTGGCCTAGTCACTTCACTTCTCTGTGCCTCAGTTTTATTATCTGTCAAATGGGGATTAAGGCTGTGAACCCCATGTGGGACAGGAACTATGTCCCACCTGATCAACTTGTATCTGCCCCAGTGCTTAAAACAGTGCTTAACACACAGAAAGCGTTCAACAAATACGATCATCATCATCATCATTGACTAACTGCTATTGTACCTGGTATTGTACCTGCCCTCAATAAACTTACACTCTACTGTGTACAGAGAACTGTACTACTACTACTACTACTACTACTACTAATAATAATAATGGCATTTATTAAGCGCTTACTATGTGCAAAGCACTGTTCTAAGCACTGGGGAGGTTACAAGGTGATCAGGTTGTCCCTCGTGGGGCTCACAGATTTAATCCCCATTTTACAGATGAGGGAACTGAGGCCCGGAGAAGTTAAGTGACTTGCCCAAAGTCACACAGCTGACAATTGGTGGAGCCGGGATTTGAACCCATGACCTCTGCCTCCAAAGCCCGTGCTCTTTCCTACTGAGCCACGCTGCTTCTCAATAGTACTACTATTACTAATAATAATGATAATAATGATGGCATTTGTTAAGTGCTTATTATGTGTAAAGCACTGTTCTAAGCACTGGGGAGGATACAAGGTGATCAGGTTGTCCCATGCGGGGCTCACAGTCTTAATCCCCATTTTACGGATGAGGGATCTGAGGCCCAGAGAAGAGAAGTGACTTACCCAAAGTCACACAGCTGACAAGAGGCTGAGCTGGGATTTGAACCTATGACCTCTGTCTGCAAAGCCCATGCTCTTTCCACTGAGCCATGCTGCTTCTCTCAACTAACAATACTACTAACAATAATAATAATGGTATTTGTTAAGCCCTTACTATGTGCCAGGCACTTTACTAAGCCCTGGAATGGATACAAGCAAATCAGGTAGGACACAGTCTCTGTCCCAGATGGAGCTCAGAGTCTCAATTCCCATTCTACAGATCAGATAACTGGGGCCTAGAGAAGGGAAGAGACTTGTCCAAGGTCATGGAGCAGACAAGTGGTGGAGCCAGAATTAGAACCCATGACCTTTTGACTCCCAAACCCGTGCTCTATACACTGCGCCATGTGGCTTCTCCAGCACTGCTAAATGCTTGGGAGATTACAATAATCATCATAATAATAATGACGGCATTTATTAAGTGCTTACTATGTGCAAACACTCTTCTAAGCACTGGGGAGGTTACAAAGTGATGAGGTTGTCCCACGGGGGGCTCACACTCTTAATCCCCATCTTCCAGATGAGGGAACTGAGGCCCAGAGAAATGAAGTGACTTGCCCAAAGTCACACAGCCGACAATTGGCAGAGCCAGGATTTGAACCCATGACCTCTGACTCCAAAGCCCGGGCTTCTTCCGCTGAGCCACGCTGCTTCTCAAGAGGTTACAAGAGATTAAAAGGCATGATCTCTGCCCTGAAAGAGCTAACAGTCAAATAAGGGAGAGGAACTGAAACAAATTCCTAGTAGGAGAAAATTATAGAGTATTTCAATCTCGTCTGTCACGCCACTGACCCCTGTCCACCTCTTCCTCTTGCCCTGGAAGTCCCTCTTCTTCTTCCTTTTCCTCCACTCACCACACTTCAACTCCAGCAAGCCACAAGTCTTCCCAGCTTATTAAAGCCTTATTAAACTCATATCTCCACCAAGAGGCCTTTTCTAATGTCTCATCTCTCCACTCTATTCATCCTCCCTTCTCCCTCATCTATGTATGTGGATCTGTACCCCTTAAGATCTTTAATACTCATGGCACTGAGGTTCACATCCTTACATGCTGACATTTCCCCTCCAAGTAAATTCCATAATAATAACAATAATAATAATAATAATAATAGTAATAATAATGATAACAACAACAATAATAATAATAATAATAATAATTTGTTAAGCACTTACTATGTGCAAAGCACTGTTCTAAGCGCTGGGGAGGTTACAAGGGTGATCAGGTTGTCCCACGGGGGGCTCAAAGTTTTAATCCCCATTTTACAGATGAGGTAACTGAGGCTCAGAGAAGTTAAGTGACTTGCCCAAGGTCACACAGCAGACATGTAGGGGAGCCTGTATTAGAACCCATGACCTCTGACTCCCAAGTCCGGGCTCTTTCCACTGAGCCATGTACCTGGACCATAGTAAGCACTTAAATACCACAATTATTATTAATTATCATCATTATGTCTAACCTGATTACGCTGTATCATACTCTCATGCTTAATATTGCATTTAGCAATATTAATGGGACAACCTGATCAGATGAGGTAACTGAGACACTTTGGTCTGTCTCCCCCAACTAGACTGCAAATTCTTTAAGGGCAGGAACCGTGTCGACCATCTCCATCTTATAGTACTCTTGTAAATGCTTCATAACAATGATAATAATAATAAAAATGATGATAATGTTTGTTAAGCACTTACTGTGTGCCAGACACTGGACTAAGCGCTGGGGTGGATACTAGCAAATCGGGTTGGACACAGTCCCTGTCCCATGTGGGGCTCACAGTCTCAATCCCCTTTTTTCACATAAGGAAACTGAAGCCCAGAGAAATGCAGCAACTTTTCCCAGGTCACACAGCAGACAAGTGGTGGAGCAGGGATTAGAACCCAGGACCTTCTGACTCCCTGGGGCCCTGCACACAGGAGGAGCTCAATAAATACCACTGATTGGAGTGTATTAATATTAGTGCCGATGTGGCAGTTGGAAGGATATAGGGTGGGAAGAGAGAGATTAATCAGGGAAGAACTGCTGGAGGTGATACAATTTCAGAAGGGTGCTTATCAGGGGCAAGCAGTGATTCATTTATTCAGTGGTATTTATTGAGCACTTACTGTGTGCAGAGCACTGAACTAAGCGCTTGGGGAGTAAATTCAGCATCTGCAGGCCGTTAACTTGGAGGGTTTTCCTGGCAAGAAGGAGGACGTTAGCAACAGCGTTGGCAACCGGAAGGTTCTGCCACGGTGCACGTTCCTCTCAAGAATAACGTGAATTATCACTCTTAAATTTGAAGGGAAATGGAAATCCCTGCTGGACAGCAGGGATCAAATCTGCTAATCCTATAGTACTGTTCCAAGCGCAGAGTACAGTACTCTGCACACAGTAGGCGCTCAATAAATAACCTGGATTAATCGATTCATGTCAGCTCGTCCTTGGTAACCTACTGAGCTTTGATAATAAGAGTGATCCTTGTGATCACTGTTCTTTGTTCTGCCAGATCAGTTTAGCATTTCCCTGACTTGTCAGCATCCTGGAGTCAGTGGTCTTTTTGGTCTTTCACCCCGACGAATTGCCAAATTTAACTAAGAAAATCGGCCCGAGTATTATTCGGCTCATCTGAAACTGCTGCAGATTCACAGCTGGATTTCCCTTCTGTTGGTCGGGGCCGGGGACACAAAGACCTCTCACTGGATCTTCGAGTAGACTCACACAAGCCTGAGAAAAGAAGGGTAACGAGAAATCCAGAGAGGGCCTGTCAGATGCAGGATTCCTCCGCTTAAACAAAAGGATGCTTGTTTATCATTCTTACCAAATTGCAGCTTGCAAAAAAAGACCTATGCTATAATTTGCCCATCACTACAATATTAAGATGATTGAATTAACCCATGGGGAAACTTCAAAGAAGAAAAAATGCTAGACCACAAGGATCCCCCTAGACTGTAAGCTCGTTGTGAGTGGGAAACGTGGTTTCCAAATCTGCTGCAATTTACTTTCCCTAGTGCTCAGGACAGTGATCTGCACACAGTAAACATTCAATAAATACCATTTACGATGAGGATGGTGATGGTGATGTTGAAAAAAAGAAGCAGTTTCATCAAAACCCCCATCAAAACACCTTAATCCCAGTTTTTTGGCTATGAAATTAGCCAATGATGTCTGAATTAAGAAGCTCACTGAAGGTGTGCTAATTAATTGGGTTTTAAGCAAGCCAGGGGCAGTGAATGATGGCTGAAAATTTAGATATGGACTGGAACAAATCACGTAACTAGGTTTAGGTATGTTTGTTTTCCAATTCAGAACACACAGAAATGGAGAACACCCTAACTCTTCACTGAAGATGAAGTTTAGAACAATCGGTGTAATACAAGATGAAAAGCGGTGGGTGTGTCAAAATGGATGTGCTCTTTGCTCTTTCCACAAGGGATCCCGTTCTCTCCGCTTATGACTCCGAACCCTGCTCCCTTCGAATAAACAATGTTCCCTTTTTCATCCCAAATCACACCTCCTCCTAGAAGCCTTCCATATTAAATCCTCCTTTCCCCTACTCCCTCTCCCTTCTTCCCCTCCCTTGCACTCAGATTGGCTCCCTTTATTCATCCCACCCCCAACCCCATGGCACTTAAGTCTCTACCCAGACTTTATTTTAATGTCTCTACCCATACTTTATTTTAATTTCTATAATAATAATAATGATGGTGATGGCATTTGTTAAGCGCTTACTATGTGCAAAGGTTATGAGGTGAGGTTCTCCCTCGTGGGGCTTACAGTCTTAATCCCCATTTTACAGATGAGGGAACTGAGGCACAGAGAAGTGAAGTGACTTGCCCAAAGTCACACAACTGACAAGTGGCGGAGCCAGGATTTGAACCTATGATGATGATGGTGACATTTGTTAAGCACTTACTATGTGCAAAGCACTGTTCAAAGCGCTGGGGATGATACAAGGTGATGATATTTGTTAAGTGCTTACTATGTGCAAAACACTGTTCTAAGCTCTGGGGGGATACAAGGTGATCGGGTTGTCCCACGGGAGGCTCCCAGTCTTCATCCCCATTTTCCAGATGAGGTCACTGAGGCCCAGAGAAGTGAAGTGACTTACCCAAAGTCACCCAGCTGACAGCTGGCGGAGCTAGGAATCGAACCCGTGACCTCTGACTCCAAAGCCCGGGCTCTTTCCACTGAGCCACGCTGCGGGGTGGAAAAAACCCAAAACACCACTCCTCTGCGGGGTGACCTTGTACTTCCCAAGCACTTAGTCCAGTGCTCTACACACAGTAAGTGCTCAATAAATACGATTGAATGAATAATAATAATAATAATGATTGTATTCGTTAAGCACTTACTATGTGACCTTTGACTCCCAAGCCCTTGATCTTTCCATTGAGCCACACTGCTTCTCTATCTCTATCTCTATATCTCCCCCTCTAGACTGTAAGCTTGTTGTGGGCAGGGAATGTGTCTACCAACTCCTTTATTTTATACTCTCCAAGCACTCGGAACAGTGCTCTGCACACAGTAAGTGCTCACAAAGTACGAATGATTGATTAATTGCTGAGTTGTGTGCCACCCTCCCGCTCGCCATCGTGTACCGAGGAAGGGATCGGTGAAGCAAAAGAGAACACGTGTATCCTGAAAGAATGAAAATAACTGCTTTATTATCAATATAAATAAGTACAAATTTCCAATGATACAGATCATTTTTACAATATATGTGACACTTGTTTAACCAGACTTTTTTTTTCTGAATCCTGTGAAATGTACATTATTAATTGAAATCAGGAAATAGACAGGAAGCTGAAAAAGTACAATTCAAGAATATTTCGATAATGAACTTTAGAAAAAAATAATACTGATCTCTTTCCATTAGTAGATTTCCCCAGCAATTAAATGAGTTCCTCTGTAGAACGTAATAATATAATACTAATAATGATGATAATAATAATAATGACATTTAGTAAGCGCTTACTATGTGCTAAGCGCTAGGGTAGATACAAGGGGGTGAGATCAGACGCAGTTCCTGTCCCACACAGAGCTCCGAATCCATCTTATTCCCAGGTTACAGATGAGAAAACCGAGGCCCAGAAAGGTTAAGTGTCATGTCAGCGGTCACCCGGAAAGCTAATGACAGAGTTGGGCCTAAAATCCAGGTTTTCTCACTCCCAGTCCCATGTCTGCTCCACTAAGCTTCTTATTTCGTGAGACAGGGCATGACTGAAATGTCTTTCTCATGGATAGTTCAACTCTGTCCCAGGCCAAACTGAAGGATTTAAAATCCGTTCCATTTCCTCAAGAAAACCTTCAACATCTTACATCCAATCTATAAACCTGGAGTAGGGGCAGGGTTTCTCCAACAGCCTTTAAATCATTAGACATTTTCCAAGGGGATGGATTATCCATGCCTGATCCCTGGAATCGGAATGTGGCACCCAGCTAAGTGTTGGAAGGCAAGTAGGCCCCCCATGAACACTACGAGGAATAAATACACAAACAAATATAAATAATTGAAAAAAAAGTAACCTATGCATTCTGTAGTTTGACTCACTAACTGGTTCAAGTCTAGCTAGCAAAATAATAATAATAATAATTGTGGTATTTGTTAAACGCCTACTATGCGGAACCACGCTGGGGTAGATAGAAGCAAATTGGGTTGGACACAGTCCCTGTCCCACGGGGCTCACGGTCTCAACCCCCATTTTACAGATGAGGGAACTGAGGCCCAGAGAAGTGAAGTGACTTGCCCAAGGTCACACAGCAGACAAGTGGCAGACCCAGGATTAGAACCCATGACCTTCTGAGTCCCAGGACCACAGTACTGACTGAGTGACTTCACTGCACTGCAGGCTTAGGAGAGCACAATGGAATACATAGATCATCATCATCATCAATCGTATTTATTGAACGCTTACTATGTGCAGAGCACTGTACTAAGCGCTTGGGAAGTACAAATTGGCAACATATAGAGACAGTCCCTACCCAACAGTGGGCTCACAGTCTAAAAGATCCCTGCCATCCAGGAGTTTACAATCTAAAGTTCCGTCATCTGCAGCAAAATGTTTCATGATAGGTGTTAGGCGTCTTAAAATGGCTTCATTCCCTTGGGAACCTCTCAGCCTTCTCTCATACGACCCATCATGCAACGTATCTCCCGATTCCCCATCATTCTCGGAAGTGCGCTTCCTTGGAAATGTGGACAATACCAGGTGCTGTTCTTTAAAAATGATACTCTAGATTTTCTCTGGGAGAATTCCATGAGGGTTGCCAGAAAACATGTAAGCTGCACATTCTCCCAATAGAAAACTAATGGTGAGTGGATTTGGGGAAGGAAGGTGGAGGAATGTGTGAACCCAAAACACAGTGAATTGGGGATAGTGGGGAGTAAGTGAACCAAGTCTCTGGAACGCAAGCGTGGTTTTGTTTTCTTCCAGGCCTTGGGAATTTCAGGAAGTATACCTGAAATTTAATAATGCCTTTCAATCAGGAAATCTGTGAACTTCTATCGCTTTGGAAGAGCTGCAAAGATTAAATTTATCATCTGCCTCTTACACAAACGTCTCTTCCACCCAGACATCCCCACCAGTTAAATATGCACCAGGCTGAAAGAATCTAGCACTTGTGAATGTTTTTATACCTTCCTTAGCATCGATGAATAAGTATCTGCTCGATTGATTTATTTTGACCACTTGAGTTAGAGTGGAAGCTCCTTATGGACAGGGAGTGTGTGACTTGTTTTTTTGTTGTTCTTTCCGAGCCTAATAATAATAATAATAATAATAATAATAATAATAATAATAATAATAATGACATTTATTTAGCACTTACTATGCACAAAGCACTGTTCTAAGTGCTGGGGATCAGGTTGTCCCATGGGGGGCTTACAGTCTTAATCCCCATTTTACTGATGAGGTAACGGAGGCCCAGAGAAGTTAAGTGACTTGCCCAAAGTCAAACAGCTGACGATTGGGAGAGCTGGGGTTTGAACCCATGACCTCTGACTCCTCTGACCTCTGACTCTGACTTATTATTGTTATTATGTTAATTGTTAAGCACTTACCGTGTGCTATGCACTGTTCTAAGTGCTGGGGTAGATATCCAGTGCTTAGAACAGTGCTTTGCACATAGTAAGTGCTTAACAAGTGCCATCATCATTTTTATTATTACTATTATTATTACAAGGTAATCGAGTTGTCCCACATGGGGCTCCCAGCCTTAATCTCCATTTTACAGATGAGGGAATTGAGGCCCAGAGAAGTGGAGTGACTTGCCCAAGGTCACACAGCAGACAAGTGTGGAGGTGGGATTAGAACCCAGGTCCTCTGACTCCCAAGCCCATGCTTTTGACACTAGATCATACAGCTTACCACATCAACTGGGGCTCAGTACCAGTCACTATTATACTACTACTTACTGCTCTCCACTGTAGCCAGCGAAATATGCGATAACCACCCCCCTATGTGTTCTCCCACTACCACCACCACAGCTGAGTGAACTGTTCTCATTCATTCACTCATTCAATCGTATTTATTGAGTGCTTACTGTGTGCAGAGCACTGTACTAAGCTCTTGGGAAGTACAAGTTGGCAAGTTGAATAGAAATTGAAATCAGGAAATTGACAGGAAGCTGAAAAAGTACCATTCAAGAATATTTTGATAATGAACTTTAACAAAAATAATACTGATCTCTTTCCTTTAATAGATTTCCCCAGCAATTAAATGAGTTCCTCTGTAGAACTGAGTGCTCACCTCCTCCAGGAGGCCTTCCCAGACTGAGCGGCTTCCTTCCTCTCCCCCTCATCCCCCTCTCCATCCCCCATCTTACCTCCTTCCCTTCCCCACAGCACCTGTATATATGTATATATGTTTGTACATATTTATTACTCTGTTTATTCATTTATTTTACTTGTACGTATCTATTCTATTTATTTTATCTTGTTAGTATGTTTGGTTTTGTTCTCTGTCTCCCCCTTTTAGACTGTGAGCCCACTGTTGGGTAGGGACTGTCTCTATATGTTGCCAACTTGTACTTCCCAAGTGCTTAGTACAGTGCTCTGCACATAGTAAGCGCTCAATAAATACGATTGATTGATTGATAGAACATCCTGCTTCCCACCTCCCCGTGGGGAAGAGAACGGCAGCCTCAGCCTGAACCCTCCACAAAACCTGTTGTGGTCACTGTCACTGTCACACTGTCACAGTCACTGTGGCTACAGCTGGGCCCTGGGCTCTGAGCCCCAAGGAGCCTGAAATTCTGCTCCTCCAGTCACAGCTCCTGCTGACCCTTGTTATATTTTGCTTTTTTGTCTCCCGATTCGATTTTTCTTTTGCATTTTGTCGTTTCGATACTCCCGAAGTGCCTGGGTCGAATCCTTTCTCCCCCACTTATAATGTTCCCAGATTGTGAGCCTGCTGAGGAACGGGATCTATGTCTAATTTCCATCTGGGTACTCATTCCCAGGACTGAGTACACTGCTCTGAACACAGTAAGCACTTGATAGACATGATTACTACTACTGCTACTAAGACAGTTCTCAACTTTCCAGGCTGGTACAGGGGACCACACCAAGATGATGCTCAATAGATGCTATTACTATTCAATAATAATAATAATAATGTTGGTACTTGTTAAGCACTTACTATGTGCAAAGCACTGTTCTAAACACTGGGGTAGATACAAGGTCATCAGGTTGTCCCACGAGGGGCTCACAGTCTTCATCCCCATTTTACAGATGAGGGAACTGAGGCCCGGAGAAGTGAAGTGACTTGCCCAAAGTCACACAGCTGACAAGTGGCAGAGCCGGGATTTGAACCCACGGCCTCTGACTCCAAAGCCCGGGCTTCAAAGCCCGTGCTCTTTCCACTGAGCCACGCTGCTTCCCGCTATTATTCTTAGAATAACATTTCTATTATTTCATGCTAGTTCAAAATAGGAGAAGACAAATCCTCTCTTCATTTTAAGGATGAGAACAGGATTGATCCTGAACAAAATGCTCTTACCACAAAACAACAGTGATGGAAAGCAGGAGACATTAGCAGCAGGTGACTGAAGAACAAATCTGTGCATTACAGTGCTTGCAAATGATATCAGCAGTGAGCAGCTCTTAATCAATCATTAATCGATAGTATTTATTGAGCACTTAGTGTCTGCAGGCCACTGTCCTAAGGACTTGGGAGAGTATTACATAACAATATGACAGACACATTCCCTACCCGCAGTGAGTTTACAGTCTGGGGGTAAAGGGGTCTTACAGACCTCCTCCAGGAGGTCTTCCCAGACTGAGCCTCTTCCTTCCTCTCCCCCTCATCCCCCTCTCCATCCCCCGTCCTACCTCCTTCCCTTCCCCACAGCACCTGTATATATGTATATATGTTTGTACATATTTATTACTCTATTTATTTATTTATTTTACCTGTACATATCAATTCTATTTATTTTATTTTGTTAGTATGTTTGGTTTTGTTCTCTGTCTCCCCCTTTTAGACTGTGAGCCCACTGTTGGGTAGGGACTGTCTCTATGTGTTGCCAACTTGTACTTCCCAAGTGCTTAGTACAGTGCTCTGCACACAGTAAGCACTCAATAAATATGACTGATTGATTGATTGATTACAGACAACTGTCTTACAAACAGTAGTAGTAGCAATAATCAACGGTGATTTATCCATCAGTTGTATTTATTGAGCACTTACTCTGGGCAGAGCACTGTACTAAGCACCATCTAGGCTGTAAGATTGGTATGGGAAAGGACTATGTCAGCTATTGCCTGCTCCTATCTCACCTCCCTTCTCTCCTTCTCCAGCCCAGCCCACACACTCCATTCCTCTGCCACCGCACACCTCCTCCCTGGGCCTGGTTCTCACCTGTCCCGCCAATGACCCCTGATCCACATCCTACCTCTGGTCTGGAACGCCCTCCCTCCCCAAATCCACCAAATTAGCCCAATTCCCCCCTTTAAAGCCCTACTGAAAGCTCACCTCCTCCAGGATGCCTTCCCAGCCTGAGCCCCCCTTTTCCTCTTCTCTTCTTCCCTTCCCCATCGTCCTGACTCCCTCCTTCTGCTCTACCCCCCTCCACTGCCCACAGCACTTGTGCGTATATGCACATATTTATTATTCTATTCATTTTATTAATGATGTGTATATATCTATAATTCCATTTATACATTCTGCTGAAGTGGCATTATAGGCAGGGAACGTGTTTACTAAATCTGTTGAATTGTACTCTTCCAAGCACTTAATGCTATTTATGCCTATTTACTTTTAAGTACTACTTTTAGATTGTGAGCCCGTTGTTGGGTAGGGATTGTCACTATTTCTTGCTGAATTGTACTTTCAGCTCTGCACACAGTAAGTGCTCAATAAATACGATTGAACGAATGAATGAGTGAAGAACTCTTCTCTCCCAAGTGCTTAGTACAGCGCTCCGCACACAGTGAGCATTCAATAAACACCACTGATCGACTGAATGGGAGAGAACAGTATTAATTAGAAGTAATACTAGTAGCAGCAGTAGCTTTGGGAATAGCTTACTCTGTGCTCAGTGCTGAAGATGAATACCCAGGTAGAAATGAGCCACAGTTCTTGATGCTGAGAGAAATCCAAGGTAAAAAGAAAAAGAGGGGAAAGGAGACTGGTGACAGACTTTGAAGGAGAAACAAAAGAAAACACTAAGGCAAAATAGAGAGAGAGAGAGATAGGGACAAATCCACAAAATAGAAACAAAAATCTGTGGGGAACTCTCACTAGAGGAGCAATAGAGTACTCTCACTCTCCCCTCACTGTGCTCAGACTCCAACAAAACAGGGAAATGACAAATCTCTAGACTGTCAGCTTGTTGTGGTCTGGGAATGTGTCTGTTATATTGTCCTCTCCCCAGAGCTTTGTACTGTACTCTGCATTCATTCATTCATTCGTATTTATTGAGCACTTACTGTGTGCAGAGCACTGTACTAAGCACTAGTAAGCACTCAATAAATACAAGTGACTAGTTGACTCAACAGAGACCCAGAACTTATATGCAAAACCTGCCATTTATTTCATTCATTCATTCGTTCAATCGTATTTATTGAGCACTTACTGTGCGCAGAGCATTGTAGTAAGCACTTGGGAAGTACAAATGGGCAACATAATGAGTTCAGTTGAAAGGAGAGTCCAACCGAAGTGTTATTTGAAAGACTGATCACATAGAGAGCAGTTGCAAATAAACAGCTCTCCCAAGTGAAGTGAGGAAACAATTATAGAGCACTGGGTACTACTTATGAAATTATGCCTTCCTGCACACTAGCTAAATGCACCCTGGACAATGGCTCCAGAGACGATTTTTTATCATTATTATTCTTAGTCAAAGCCATAACAACCTATACCTCTCTTTACCCCAATGGGTCAAAACCATAATAACAGTATTTCTCTTTACATGGATGGGTTTTATGATTATTAGCAATCATGAGACCAAGGTGCTGGGTGTTTTTCATTACAGCGGGAATGTTTACTGATAAAATTTGCTATTGTACAAAATATTTTTTACCAAGGAATTTAACACGGTTTACAAACTGAAGCCCATTAATCCTCCCTACGTCCCAGAGGTGATTAGAGAGGAATTGCCACAGCCTTGTAAAGGAAAGAATTATGTCCCAGAAAAGGCAAAATGTCCATTGTTACACAGAAGCTGCATGTCCTAGGAGAAAGAGACCAGATCTAGGATCCGAGGATCTGGGTTCTAACCCAAGGTCACATGGCAGGCGATTGGGGCTGATGGATTCTAAAATCCTAGCTTCCCCACCTGTCCGATGTGAGAACTTGGCCAAGTCATTTCATTTCTCTGCGCCTCAGGTTCCCCATCTGTATAATGGGGATTCAATATCTGCTCTCTTTCCTATTTTGGCTGTGAGTTCCGTGATTGACAGGGCAGGAATTCTGACGTGATTATCTTGTCTCTAACCTAAAGCTTCCGACTGCTCGGCACAATTGCTAACGTTGTTGTTATTATTGCCATTATTATCATTATTATTATTATCTTTATCAGGTTAGGGACATAGATGCAGTGTGGAAGCCACATGGCCCACTGGAAATTACTCGGGCCCGGGAGTCAGAGGACCTGAACTCTAATCCTGGCTCTGCTACTTGTCTACAGTGGAACATTGGGCAAATCACTTCACTTTTCTGGGGAATTGAATGTAAAATGGGGATTGAATCCATTTCCCTATGATTTGGATGGTGAGTCTCTGAGGGGGACAGGGACTGTGTCCAACCTGAATATCTTTCATCTATTCTAGACTCAGTACAATGAGAAGCAGCGTGGCTCAGTGGAAAGAGCACGGGCTTTGGAGTCAGAGGTCATGGGTTCAAGTCCTGGCTCCACCAGTTGTCAGCTGTGTGACTTTGGGCAAGTCACTTCACTTCTCTGTGCCTCAGTTACCTCATCTATAAAGTGAGAATTAAGACTGTGAACCCTCCGTGGGACAACCTGATCACCTTGTAACCTTCTCAGTGCTTAGAACAGTGCTTTGCACATAGTAAGCACTTAATAAATGCCATTAGTAGTAGTAGTAGTAGTAGTATTACAATGCCTGGCACATTGTAAGTGCTTAAGGAGTGTCAGAAAAATGGCATCTTAGTTTCTTGTGGTTTTGCTTAACTGCATGAACTTTCTCTGCCTCATTCAGTGAGATTCTCTGAAAAGGTAGCCGAATTTTACCCCCAAGTTCATTTTAAGACCTTTCCTACAGTCAAATTAGATTTAACCACGGCGATGTTACGCTAAAGATTTTAAGGCACAATTTAGATCTGGATGTTTCTTTTTCTAATTATTTTTCCATCTCTTCCAAAGATAGCCAAATTTTACCCCCATGTTCATTTTAAGACCTTTCCTACAGTCAAATTCGATTTAACCACGGCGATGCTACGCTAAAGATTTTAAGGCACAATTTAGATCTGGACATTTCTTTTTCTAATTATTTTTCCATCTCTTCCAAAGACTAAATTTGTCACCCATCCTTCAGAAACAGGGCAACTGGTATGCCTTCCCAGAAATGTTCTCGCCATGCATGGATTGAAGGTGATTGAAGGTGTGGGACTGAATTTAGTCAGGTGGAGAATTCCCTCCCTCTTCCCCTTCCACCGTAGGACAATTAGTTTTAGGGTTTGTTCCATCATCTAGCCAAAGTGAGGAAACTACAGCAGTAAATTCTAAAAAGATACCTACTGTTAGGTCTTCTAGACCTCAAGCTCTTTGTGGACAGTGAAAGTATCTGCCAACTTTATTGTATGGTGTTTAGTACAGTGCTCCACACAGTATAAGCACTCAATAGATTCCACTGTTAACTGATTGAACTTCTATCATGTCTGCTTTCCCTCAGGTTTTAAAATAAAACACAGTGAGGGTGGCTGAGTGGATAGAGCATGGGCTTGGGAGTCAGAAGGACTTGGATTCTCATGCCAGCTCTGCCACTTATCTGTGTGTGACCTTGGGTGAGTCACTTCACTACTCCGTGCCTCAGTTCCCTCATCTGTAAAATGGGGATTGAGACTGTGAGCCCCAAGTGGAATAGGGACTGTGTCTGACCTGATTAACTTGTATCTACCCCGATGCTTAGAACAGTGCGTGATTCATAGTAAGCACTCACCATTATTATTATTACCTGATAACCTTGTATCTACCCCAGCACCTAAAACAGTACATTGCACATAGTAAGCGCTTAACAAATACAATTATTATTATTATTACTATTATTAGGGAGCATTCTTCCAACAACTTACGTCTATCTGCCTACAACGTGTTGAAAAAGGCAGAGAAAACAGATCGAGCCCATGATAATAATAATAATAATAATAATAATAATAATAATAATAATAATAATAATAATAATAAGTACGGCTTTTGTTTAGCACTTACTATGTGCCAAGCACTGTTCTAAGTGCTGGGGTAGATATAAGATAATGAGGTTGGAGACAGTCCCTTTCCCACATGGTGCTTACACTTTTTATCCCTCTTTTACAGATGAGGTCACCGAGGAGCAGAGAAGTGAAGCGACCTGCCCAAAATCACACAGCAGACAAGTGGCAGAGCCGGTATTAGAACTATTACTCTATTTATTTATTTCTTTATTTTATTTGTACATATTCATTCTATTTATTTTATTTTGTTAATATGTTTTGTTTTGTTGTCTGTCTCCCCCTTCTGGACTGTGAGCCCGTTGTTGGGTAGGGACCGTCTCTATATGTTGCCGACTTGTACTTCCCAAGCGCTTAGTACAGTGCTCTGCACACAGTAAGCGCTTAATAAATACGATTAAGTGAATGAATGAATGAAAGTCCTCTGACTCCCAAGCCTGTGTTCTTCCCACTAGGCCATGCTGCTCTGGCCATGTATGTGCCCAGATTTTCCTCCATCATGAAAATTCTACCTTTTGTTCACTGAGACACACCCCTCCCACACTGGTTCCAGAAGAACTGGGGCCATCCGAAGCGACCATTAATTCACTGAAAATGCACCTGCTCTCTGACTTCAAGTCTACAGGTTGGGTTTGGCTCATTTGACCTCAAACTATTGTGATTAAATAGGCAATCGACAGTGTGAATGCTTCTCACTGCAAACCCATCAACATCCTGTCGATAGAATCGGTTGAACAAGATCAAGAGCTGTAGGAAGAAAGGCCAAACCCCTTGGATTATGCACTGAAATACAAGTTGAAGCGTTTCATAACTACAGAATCTGTGGTTCTATAGGTTTGTTATGGGGAGGGAATGTATCTGTTATATAGTATTCTCCTAAGCATTTAGGACATTGCCTTACACCCAATAAGCACTCAATAAATGTGATCGATTGATTGGAGTGCTGGAAGTTTGGCATGATTTTGTCATCTCTGTCCCAAATGAGACTTTTCTAATTTTAGGCAGAACTCTGGAGATGAAGACCACGAGGTCCTCTGAGCCAACAGAGGACTATGACATGACATAAAGACCATAATAGAGGTGGATTTGATGGATTTCACCATCATTCTGATGATCCCCAAAGGTTCAGCAAATTCCAGTCTAGTAAACGGGCTGGAATTATTTACAATTAGAAAGACAAGCTTAGCCATATCCTCCAATGCATAAAATGAATGGACTACCCTTAGAGAAAATCAATAAGAAACCAAGATTGTTTTGGATCATCAAGACGCTGATGATTTGCCAACTCGATAACGAATCTTGAAGAGACCTGACCGGTTAAGTATCTATAATTTTGAGAGAAGATTCACATAATTTCTGGGGACTCCGGCTAAGGAATTATTGCTCTGGCCCCTTCGTCAATCATTAAAGAATCCAAACGAACACAGTTTTACCAAAGAGTGTATTTATAAAGATTCAGATTCTTTATAATAGTCACACTTTAACGGTTTTATGCATACCACTGAAGTAATTGACTTTTGGCTTTTAAAATTTGAAGATAACACAGATATCACTGCAAAGGAGAAACGTCTTATTTCCTCTGTGAAACACTTGATGATCGATTACTTAAATTATTCAATTGCTAAAATACATTCGTAGTTCTTAGTCCCAGATTAAAACCTATTTTCCAAAGGCCAGGACTATAGGGAAGTACAATAATTATGGTATTTGCTCAGCACTTACTATGTGCCCTACACTGTTCTAAGTACTGGGGTAATAATAATAATAATGATGGCATTTGTTAAGTGCCAAACACTGTTCTAAGTGCTGAGGGAATAAAAGCTGATCAGGTTGTCCCACATGGGGCTTCACAGTCTTAATCCCCATTTTACAGATGAGGAAACTGAGGCTCAAGGGTAATCAGGTTGTTCCACGTGGGGCTCACAGGCTTAATCCCCATTTTACAGATGAAGTACCTGAGGCACAGATAAATTAAAGTTCTTGCCCAAAATCACACATCTGACAAGTGGCAGAGCCGGGATTAGATTCCACAACCTCTGATTCCCAAGCCCGGGCTCTTTCAGCGCTTAGAACAGTGCTTTGCACATAGTAAGTGCTTAATAAATGTCATTATTATTATTATTTCCCCTAAGCCACGCGGGTTCTTGAAGTGGGGATCAATAGCAAATCCCTGAGTGATGAGGTCTTCCTTTGTGAATGACAGACCAGCATCCGTTCAGTCAATCAGTGTTATTTATTGAGTGCTCACTGTGTGCAGAGCATTATACTAAATACTTGGGAGAAGACAATACAAAAACATTAGCAGAAAAGTTGTCCATAGGTTCCTGTCTGTTGTGTTTTCACTGGGGCAGTCAGTGCAATGAACAGGTAGGTGGACACAAAATTCATTCATTCATTCAATCGTGTTTATTGAGTGCTTACTGTGTGCAGAGCACCATACTAAGCGCTTGTACTAAACACAAAATTCATTTAATCTTCCTGCAAAGATTTAGCAAAACCCTCCATACTACGTTGGAAAGACGGTGGATGCATTCGTCATACTTAAAGTTCTTAAACCTTGAGTGTCAGAGCACCAATGTTCACCCTAACCCCACAGCACTAATAATAATGATAATAATAATATTAATCTGTGGTATTTGCTCAGTGCTCACTATGTGTCACACACTGTTGTAAGCAATGAGGTAGATGCAAGATAATCAGGTCCCATACAGGACTCACCTTCTACTTAGGAGGGAGCAGGGGTGTTGAATCTCCATTTTACAGTTGAGGGACTGAGGCACAGAGAAATGAAGTGACTTGTCCGAAGTCACATAGCAGGTATGTGATGGAGCTGGAATTAGAAGCAGTATGGCTCAGTGGGAAGAGCACGGGCTTTGGAGTCAGAGGTAATGGGTTCAAATTCTGGCTCTGCCAATTCTCAGCTGTGACTTTGGGCAAGTCACTTAACTTCTCTGGGCCTCAGTTCCCTCATCTGTAAAATGGAGATTAAGACTGTGAGCCCCCTGTGGGACAATCTGATCACCTTGTAACCTCCCCAGAGCTTAGAACAGTGCTTTGCACATAGTAAGGGCTTAATAAATGCCATCATCATTATTATTATTATTAGAACCCAGGTCCTCTGTTTTCCAGGCCTGTGCACTTTCCACTTCGCTATGCGGCTTCCAAGACCATGTTTTTATCTTCTACGATTTCTCCAGACTGTAATATGTTTGACTTTCTGTCTCCCCTACACTAGACTGTCAGCTCCTTGTGGGCAAGGAATGTGTCTACCAACTATTGCTCTGTACTTTCACAAGTCCTTAGCTCAGTGCTCTGCACACAATAAATACTCAATAAATACCATTGATTGATTGATTCATCGACTGCAAGGTGCCTATTCAATGATCCTGTTGACAAGCTTTTTGCTCTATAAGAATACATTCATTCATTCATTCATTCATTCATTCATTCATTCCTTCAATCAATCGTATTTATTGAGTGCTTACTGTGTGCAGAGCACTGTACTAAGCGCTTGGGAAGTACAAGTTGACAACACATAAAGACGGTCCCTACCCAACAGTGGGCTCACAGTCTAGGATACATGCTGATGGACCTAACCGCCTGAACCTTCATTTAAGAGAAAGAGCCATCTCACTTCACAGTTGGATTCCTTTGTAATTAAAAATTTTAAACTATTGATCACCATCCTTTCAAATACAGCAGGAGGGATTCAGACTCCCAACATGTTTTCATCCCACTGGCCGGTCGTTGGCTTTTTCCTCCAAACTGAACTTTAATTTTGAAAGGCCTGACAAGGATTTTACAGAGAAAATCCCTCTGTAATCCTGCTCTTTGGACTTAATCTGTCTTTATGAATATTGAGATCGCTCAAAATGACTCAGCCGTGAATAATGGGATCCCGATTTGAAAGGACGAGGACTTTGATTTTTGCACGACCCCTATTGTCCTATTGTCTCTTCTAGACTGTGAGCCCACTGTTGGGTAGGGACCGTCTCTATATGTTGCCAACTTGTACTTCCCAAGTGCTTAGTCCAGTGCTCTGCACACAGTAAGCGCTCAATAAATACGATTAAATGAATGAATGAATGAATGAGTGTCGCGGGGTCCCAAGCAGAGTGGAGCAAATCCATTCTAATCTCTGCTTGAAACTCAGGCAGTGACAATCCCTGAATGATCGGAGACAAGAAACTGATTTAAGGAACCTCAGGTGGTTTCTATCAACTTAGCGGTAGAATAGATGGAAAATGGCCCTATGCTCCAAAGACATTCATTCATTCAACCGCATTTATTGAGCACTTACTGTGTGCAGAGCACTGTGTGGCTCAGTGGAAAGAGCCCGGGCTTAGGAGTCAGAGGTCATGGGTTCAAATCCCGGCTCTGCCACTTGTCAGGTGTGTGACTTTGGGCAAATCACTTAACTTCTCCATGCCTCAGTTACCTCATCTGTAAAATGGGGATTAACACTGTGAGCCCCTCATGGGACAACCTGATCACTGTGTAACCTTCCCAGCACTTAGAACATTGCTTTGCACATAGTAAGCACTTAATAAATGCTATTATTATTATTATTATTATTATTATTATTATTATTATTATTACTAAGTGCTTGGGAAGTACAAGTTGGCAACATATAGAGACAGTCCCTACCCAACAATGGGCTCACAGTCTAGAAGATATACAAACCAGCCCAAAGAATTCCATCACTCAACACTCTCTGGAAGAGATGCTGTCTTCTTATTCCACGGAGGTTGAAATAATAGTTTCCCTCCTTCTTCTTTCATTTTCTCTATTTAGGAGCTGAATCAATCAATCAATCAGTCATATTCATTGAGCATTGACTGTGTGTGGAGCACTGAACACGTCTGCAAATTCTGCTGTATTCTCCCAAGTGCTTAGTACAGTGCTCTGCATATAGTAAGCTCTCAATAAATGCAAGTGATTGATACTAAGCACTTGGGAGAGTACAGAGTTGGTAGACACATTCCTTGCCCACAAGGAATTTATAATCTAAAAGGACTCAAGTTTTAGTTTAGAGCTGAAGAAATCCAAGTCAGCAAAAGTAATATAGCATTTATTCATTAAGTGCTTACTATGTGAAAGGCATACAATGGGCTGGGGTAGATACACACTAGTCACACAGTCCCTCTCCCTCATGGGGCTCACATTTTCCAGATGAGGTAAATGAAGCACAGAGAAGTGAAGTGACTTGCCTAAGGTCATCCAGCACACATCATGGTGGAGCATGGATTAGAACCCAGGCCCTTACGGCTCCCAGGCCCAGGCTCTAATCACTAGGTGACACTGTGTGTCACTGGTAGAGAGCCCCACTTAATAATAATAATAATAATGATGGCATTTATTAAGCACTTACTATGTGCAAAGCACTGTTCTAAGCGCTGGGGAGGTTACAAGGTGATCAGGTTGTCCCACGGGGGGGCTCACAGTCTTAATCTCCATTTTACAGATGAGATAACTGAGGCCCAGAGAAGTTAAGTGACATGCCCAAAGTCACATAGCTGACAATTGGCAGAATGGGGATTTGAACCCATGACCTCTGACTCCAAAGCCCGTGCTCATTCCCCTGAGCCACGCTGCTTCACATTCTTCTTACTTTCATTCATTCATTCAATCGTATTTATTGAGCGCTTACCATGTGCAAAGCACTTTTCTAAGCGCTGGGGGGATACAAGGTGATCAGGTTGTCCCACATGGGGCTCACAGTCATCATCCCCATTTTACAGATGAGGTCACTGAGGCTCAGAGAAGTGAAGTGACTTGCCCAAGGTCACACAGCAGACATGTGGCGGAGCCGGGACTCGAACCCATGACCTCTGACTCCAAAGCCCGTGCTCTTCCCACTGAGCCACGCCGCTTCTCTTGTGGGTAAGGCCAGAAAGATGGCAGACACAAGGAGCCCTCACTGATTCTCCCTCTCTCTTTCCCTGCACTTCCCACTGAAGCATAGACTGGGAGATTAACACAGGTAGAGCCCATTCATTCCGAGGAAAAAATAATCCCAAGAAACGGGGAAATAATAATGATGGTATTTGTTAAATGCTTACTATGTGCCAAGCACTGTTCTAAGAGCTGAGCACTGTTCTAAGGCCAATCTGGCTCTCGGCTATGACCTTCTCCTCTTCTGAATCATCAATCGTATTTATTGAGCGCTTACTATGTGCAGAGCACTGTACTCAATCTCTGCAAGGAATGGGTTTGTGCTCTCAGGAGCCAAAGGGAAGAGTCAAATTATTATCATTATTATCACTTTGATTATTATATTTGATTCTCTACTCCAGCATTCCACCAGTTTCGACGATGGGAGGGAGAGTCGGCCAGAGGCACAGCCTTTCCATTCCTAACTTTGGCTGGCGAGTGGCAGGCTATCTGCTACAAGTCAAAACTCCCCCATGCTGGGGCCAACCTGTACTTCCCAAGCGCTTAGTACAGTGCTCTGCACACAGTAAGCGCTCAATAAATACGATTGAATGAATGAATGAAGCAGCGGCACGGGAGAGAGTCGAGAGCGGAAACTCAAGTTGACTGATGAGGAGGCGGCAGTGGTAAACCGCTTTTGTATTTTTACCAAGGAAACTCTGCGGATCCGCTACCAGAACGATTGCAGATGGAGGTGGGATGCTACAGGAGAGATAATAATAATAATAATAATGGCATTTATTAAGCACTTACTATAAGCAAAGCACTGTTCTAAGCACTGGGGAGGTTAAAAGGTGATCAGGTTGTCCCACATGGGGCTCACGGTCTTAACCCCCATTTTACAGATGAGGTAACTGAGGCCTGGAGAAGTGAAGTGACTTGCCCAAAGTCACACAACTGACAATTGGCAGAGCTGGGATTTGAACTCATGTCCTCTGACTCTCAAGCTCGTGCTCTTTCCATTGAGCCATGCTGCTTCTCTAGATACAACATAATCAGGTTGTACAAGGTCCCTGTCCCACATGAGGCTCCGAGTCTTCATCCCCATTTTACAGATGATGTAACTGAGGCACAGAGAAGAGAAGTGATTTGCCCAAGGTCACCCTGGTCCTCTGACACCAAAGCCCATGCTCTTTCCACCGAGCCACGCTGAGAGATGTGTCCATGATGTCGCTATGGGTCGGAGACAACTTGACAGCATGACAAGATTATATTTGATAAGCACTTACTGTGTGTCAAGCACTGTACTAAACGCAATGGTAATTGCAAGTTAATCAGGTTGGACAGAGTCCCTGTCCCACGTGAGGCTCGTGGTGTAAGTAGGAGGGAGAATAGGTAATGAATCCCCATTTCGCAGTTGTGGAAACTGAGGCACAGGGAAGGGCAGTGAATTGCCCAAGTTCCCCAGCAAACAATTGACGGAGTTGAGATTAGAACCCAGGTCCTCTGATTCTTGGGCCCGTGCTTTCCCCTCTAGGCCTGGCTGCTTCTGAATGTAATTCCTGGTATCTTTCTTTCTCCAGGCCTCCTTTCATCTTCTCCCACTCCTTTCTGCATCACCCTTTATTCATCCCCCTCCCAACCCCGCAGCACTTATGTCCATAGCTCTAATTTCTTTATTTCTAGTCATGTCTGGCTCCCGCTCTAGACTGGAAGCTCGTTGTGGGCAGGGAATGTGTCTGTTTCTTGTTCTAGTGTCCTCTCCCAAGGTCTGAGTTCGATATTCTGCACACAGTAAGCGCTCCAGAAACGTGATTGAATGAATGAATGACTAATGGACGAAACCAGCAGAATGGTCAAGTGGTGTGGAGCTCACTGACTCTCGGCCTCCTTATCTCCACTTCCATTTCTTTTTTTTTTGAGTTGTCCCTCCCTCGGGACTAAGGATGAGGGTGAAATGGGGCCAGAGGTGGAGCTCAGCCCAACCTAGAGACATTTGAGGGGAAAAGTTGAGATCTCACCTCTGACCTCTAGGCCAAGGCCTGCTCCTTCCTTCATCGGCCTCATTTACAACCCCCCCCCACCAACCCATTCTTTCCCCCGGATTACCATCCTTGAAACACTCTGCCATCCCGTTCCTTTAGAAACATCTGAAAATGCTTGTAGGCAAAGATACTAATCAATCAATCAATCAATCAATTGTATTTATTGAGCCCTTACTGTGTGCAGAGCACTGTACTAAGTGCTTAGGAAGTACAAGTTGGCAACAAATAGAGACAGTCCCTACCCAACAGTGGGCTCACAGTCTAGAAGAATAGTAATACAACTGTGAAGTGCAAGTTTAGCATGGTTCTTAGAGCTACTATCCCTAAAACAACTAGGTCACAATAACTGGCTAGGAGAATTCTGGATACCTCGATTATCTTAATACAGGGGAAGCTTTATCCGACAATTTTGACGCCAGGGTTGGAGGTATTATGTGGCGAAGAATTCTGCAAGAAATGAGCAGAATTTTTTTTATTCTGTGGCACTTTCTACTTGCATACCATGTGCCCAGGACTGATCTAAGCACTGGAATAGGATCAAGATACAAGATCAGAATGGGCACTGTTCCTGTATGACATGGGGGTCACAGTCCTCATCAGTCAATCACTCAGTTGTATTTATTGAGTGCTTAAAGAGCACATGAAGCAGTGTGGCTCAGTGGAAAAAGCACGGGCTTGGGAGTCAGAGGTCATGGGTTCAAATCCCTGCTCCACCGCTTGTCAGCTGTGTGACTTTGGGCAAGCCACTTAACTTCTCCAAGACTCAGTTACCTCATATGTAAAATGGGGATTAATACTGTGAGCCTCCCATGGGACAACCTGATCACCTTACAACCTCCCCAGCGCTTACAACAGTGCTTTGCATACAGTAAGTGCTTAACAAATGCTATTATTATTATTATTACTAAGTTTTTGGGAGAGTACAATTACAATTACAATCAGTATTCATTTATTTACATCAATGTCTGTCTCTCCTTGTAGATTGTAAGCTCGTTGTGGGCAGGGAATGTGTCTGTTTATTATTACATTCAACTCTCCCAAGCACCTAGCACACAGTAATGCTTGATAAGTATGATTTAATGAACACAATATAACAGTATAACAGACACATTCCCTGCCCACAACGAGCTTACAGTTAAGAGGGTGAGAGAGGGCCATGGGGTATAGGGATTTGTTGGGGGCTGAAGGAAAGCATACTCTGGTTTACTTATTGTTCTTAATAATTTGAGATGAAATGGGATATACATTTTTTTTAAAATTCCAAACATAAATATAACCGATTTTCAATCTTTTATGGCATTTGTTAAGTACTATGTGTCAAGCACTGTTCTAAGCACTGGGTTAGATACATATTTATCAGGTTAGACACAGCCCCTGCCCCACAAGGGGCTCACAGTCTAAATAGGAGTGGCTAGGAAGCAGCGTGGCTCAATGGAAAGAGGCCGGGCTTTGGAGTCAGAGGTCATGGGTTCAAATCCTGACTCCGCCAATTGTCAGCTGTAGAACAGTGCTTTGCACATAGCAAGCACTTAATAAATGCCATTATAAAAAAAAAGCTGTGTGACTTTGGGCAAGTCACTTAACTTCTCTGGGCCTCAGTTCCCTCATCTGTAAAATGGGGATGAAGACTGGAAGCCCCCCATGGGACAATCTGATCACCTTGTAACCTCCTCATTGCTTAGAACAGTGCTTTGTACATAGTAAATGCTTAATAAAAGCCATAATTATTATTATTATTATTAGGATTGAATCCCCATCTTACAGTTGAGGAAACTGAGGCACAGAGAAGTTATATGACTTGTGCAAGGTCACACAGCAAGCAACTGGCAAAGCTAGAATTAGAAACAAGGTCTTCTAATTCCCAGGCTTATCCTCTCCACACTAGGCAACACTGCTTCTTTTTCATAATTTTGTGGCCTGGAAGCTACTCGCAGGGGTGTGTGAGTGTGTTAGAGATTGTGGGGAGGGGCTTTACCCTTTAGATAAAAGGTGGAGAGTGATGGCAGTGTGGCTCAGTGGAAAGAGCCCGGGCTTTGGAGTCAGAGGTCATGGGTTCAAACCCCAGCTCGGCCAATTGTCAGCTGTGTGACTTTGGGCAAGTCACTTCACTTCTCTGTGCCTCAGTTACCTCATCTGTAAAATGGGGATTTAGACCGTGAGCCCCCCGAGGGACTACCTGATCACCTTGTAACCTCCTCAGCGCTTAGAACGGTGCTTTGCACATAGTAAGTGCTTAATAAATGCCATTATTATTATTATTATTATTATTATTATTATGGCAGTGGTAGCAGTGATGGGGCTAGAGCTGGATTCCTCCCAGATGGAGATGTTTTTATGAGGGCAGGAGGAGGGATGGAACAGGGAACAAGATTTCCAAAGTTTCTTCTTCCTTCTGTTTCTTAGCCCCTGCGGGCTGCTTCTGTTGGCTCAGCCTCAAGACACAAGGGGGATGAGCTGAGGAATATCAAAAGGAAAGGAGATAACCGTGGGGTACTTAAGTGTGGAGAAAGGAAAAGAAAAGGGAAAGGATCAAGGGCATGGGAGGCAAACCAATCCGAGCCGAAGTATACGGAAATCTCTGTCTGTTTCCCCCTTCTAGATTGTGAGCCCATTGTTGGGTAGGGACCGCTTCTATATGTTGCCAACTTGTACTACCCAAGTGCTTAGCACAGTGTTCTGCACACCGTAAGCGCTCAATAAATGCAATTGAATGAATAAATGAATCTGGCCTGGAACACAATCTAGATTTAGTCAGACAGCCGTAAGAAAAAATGTTTAAGTGCAGAAATTGAGGTTAAAAATCAGTTAAGCCTCCATATTCTACCCCAAAAAGATATCAGATTTGCACTATCTAAGAAGCTACTGAAGGTATGCTTAATGTGTTTTCATAAACACTGAGCAGCGTACACAGCAAAACACTTGGTTTCTGCAATGCCCATCACAAAAACTTGCTGTTGATGCCCATTTAGGTTTTGGGCCCTCCCTATTTTTCATGAACAGCACCACTCTTAAATCCGTTCCATGGTCTCAATGTCTGAAAAAGGTTTTACGACCTCAAGTGAGCACTTAAATGAGCTACTTAAAATAGAAAAAAGGCCAACTCTACAACAGTAGCCCTATTAGTCAAATTCTTCACCCACATGTAGAATTTCAAAGACGACATTCCAACGTGTAAGTTATTGTGGAACAGCTCTTTCCTCCTGAACTGCTTTTGTCTTAAATATCGTCTCATTTTGAAAAGCGTCCACCACTGGTTCAAGTACCCGTTTTGATTCTCTGCTGAATTTCGAAAGTCTTGTTAAAACCCGTGTTTCTGCTCCATTGAGGAAGAGCAGTAATCCTAAGGATCTTCACAATTAAACTTTATTCAATATCGTCTCTTTGAAAACAAAGTCCTTTCGAAAACAAGAGCTATCAGATCGGTCATTGTTTCCAGTTTCATTAAAAAAAAAATCTTCTCAAGAAAATGCTCTCAAATTTCACTAGAGATTAATCAAATTGTAAGAGGATGAAAAGAAACTAGACTTTTTTTCTTTTTTTGAAGGAGCAGCACTTCAAAGTTAGAAAGCGACCTTCTTTTACCTTTAAAAATCTCTGTTCTCTCTGAACGTTAAGACAGGGCCACAGTGAATTAACTAGTCAAACGGCTTGGTGAGGATTAGTTATGGGGGATAAATCATATTTTCAAGTCAGTCTTACTTATTTAATTTTTAAGGAAAATGTATTCTCCCCTCTAGACTGTAAGCTTCCCGTGGGCAGGGAAGGTGTCTGCCAACTCTGTTACTGTACTCTCCCTATCAATCAGTTAATCTTCCGATTTACTGAGCCCTTACTGTGTGCAGATCACACTGTATTATGCTCTTGGGAGAGTCCCAAGTGCTTAATACAATGCTCTGCACACAGTGAGCGCTCACTAAATACCAATCATTGATTGATTCTCTTTCCTAGTTATGTAACCTTTTATTGCTTAAGATACCACGATAGATTTTGCCAATTTCAATGTATCATATGGTGCAAAGCTGTTTTTGCAGGTAGAACCTGGTTACTATGGAAATGACAAGTGTTGATATCAAAATTGCATATTGTAATTCAGGATGCCTCATCGATATCATTCCAGGCCTCTGTGCTCAAACTCGTCAGAGCCTCCACGTCTTTCTTAGGGGAACGTCAACATGCAGTTTCAAATTCCTTATAGGAATCAACCATAGAGCAGGAAAACCGAACATTAAATCAAGGAGTTGGGGCTGAATAAAAATCCTGTCCTTTCTCTAAATGACTCGATTCCGGAGAGTTTCATTTTGTAGGTTTGGCTGCAGTTACATTTCTGGGAAAAGACCGTAGCATCGGACCCAATGGATTGAAACAGTCCGGCTAGCAATCCAGGCCTCCGACACCGGATCCAACCTTCCCTAGATAGTATTCCCTCTCAGATCAAGTTGTGGATTCCTCCAGATTTGTATTTTTCCTCATTCCATTTGAAATAAACCATCGCTCACTCTCCAACGCAGAAAAAGCTGATTCACTTCACCGCCCCTTCCACTCTGAGCTCCCTCCCCTTCTCTGTTCTCCTCTCTTGCTCCGTGATGAAGTGATTCATTCAGTCGCATTTATTGAGCGCTTACTGCATGCAAAGCATCGTACTAAGCGCAAGTGATCAAAAACGTACAAGGCACACGTAAAGACTGATAAAGGAGTCGCTGCCCGGATGTCTGTGTGTAAAATGCTCTGTAACCCCTCTAGCATTCCCCTCCCTGTCTGCCAGTCAACTAATCAAGGACTCTCCACAGGCAGTGCCATCCACATCTAGCTCCCGCGGTAACGTAACAGACGGTGTGGCCATTTACTCTTCTCCCCCTGTGAAGGAAAACTACGGGAAATCATCTACTACTCCTGTTAAGGAGACTTCCCCACAGGAATTTCTTGGTGCTTCCCTCCCTGGACAATCATTTGCTTGAAATTATCGGAGTTATCATCGCCTCTGGGCATTGCTCTTTGAGTCATAGGATATTTGCTGGCTCTTTGCAACAAATATTGAAAAGGGCAGAGGGTTTTAAAGCCTCGGTTCAGTCATCTTTTTAAAAACGAGTCCAATGTCAACTAGCGGCTAAAATCACACACTTGCAAAGCCTCTACCCGTGTGTGCTCTCTGGGGTAAGGCTCCGATAACCCAGTTTCCTCTTGGTCTTTAATTCCACCTCAAGATCCCTGCAGCCTGGCAAAACCAGGGCCACTTCGAGATTAATTTTGAGCAGTCTCCTTTTCCCCATCATTATGTACACATGAGCTATCTTAAAATCTAAACCCACAGAAACGTTGGAGGAGATCTGATCTATTGATTCCCCTGGAAGTGGAAATCCATTCCCAGATTGGCTATGCCTTTTAAAATATTGCTTCTGAATTTCAGATGAGAGTAATGGTACACTGAGGACAAATAACTGGAATTAAATCCATATTTCCATCCCATTTAGCTGAACACCAGCTCCAGGGTCCCCAGGATTTCCTCTCGGGATGTCAACGCCAATGACAAACATGTGCTACAGTTCACCTATGGCTGATCTGGGTAAGATAGGGAACACACCTTTGGCATGTAGGCTGCGTTCCACCTCGCCTTCTAATCCTGAAAAGAGCTCGGGCTTAAAACCGAAGACCCCCTGGGAAACACGCCCATGACCTGACTGTTAAGGTTGAAGCCATCTGCTTCACATCCCCGGGTTCACCGAGCGCTAGCCCAAGTAGAACTTTTGACATCATCTGCTTTGACGTAGAGGTTCGTGCCGCAGACCGCAGAAGCCAAGCCTCCCAGCTCCTCCACGGATGACCTGCACTTTCTAGGTAAACTAGGAAAGTTGACGGCCAAGATTGACCCTTTGTCCATTTCTCTTTGGTTTATACATCCTCTTCCAATCCGGAAACCGGGATTCCGTGTTTGCCCTCCGATACGCACCCCGCTCATCAATCCACATAAAAAGGCGTCAAAGCGAACGGCACGTCACGAGCCTCTGGGCAAATCCTTTTCCGAGTCCATGCCCACCCCCCTCCCACCTCCAAACCACAGCTACATAAAGAGATGCTCTAACAAGGAGGTTCTGACACCCGACAGGTCCTCCTCCTCCTCCTCCTCCTTGAGGGACTCCCACTCTAGTCTGAGCAGTTTGGACAAAGTAACGCCAGACCCTCCCTGGTTGGTGGGGCAGAAGCGGAGGAAAGGGGAAGGGGGTCACGAATCGAATGAAACCGGCATTCACCCCGAGTGCCACCCGCCGGCCCCAGGCTCACGAATCCTCCCAAGCGATCAGAGCCGCCTCAAGAGCTTCCGACATTTACCTCTCCTTCCCAGCAGCTGAAACGCTTTTAGGTTCGGGGTTCATACCTCACATTCTCTGGAGCCAGAAATGGTGTATGTGCAGGGCCCAGATCCATTGACCGATACGTCCACGGTCTCAGAGTTTGTCGGTTTGTAGTCCACATAGTACTCCTGCAAGGGGGAGTTCATCTGCCGCTCGGACTCCCGCGCCTTTTTCCGCCTCCTCTTCATGAGCGAGTGCTGTTGGAGCTGCTGCTTCATGCTGGCCGGGTAGCGCTTCCAGGAGACGTAGATGACGAGGAGGATCATGGCCACGGACAGGAAGAGGGCCACGCTGCCGGCGATGATCTTGTGGAAGGACACGTGCTCGTATTCTTGCTCCAGGCCCGGTGTGGGGAAGGCCGGGGTGGGGCCGGAGGTGGTGGCGGGGCCCTCCGACCCGGGGCCTGTGGGCCGGGGCTCTGGGGGTGGGGGCGGGCCCCGGGGGGTCCGGACCGCCGGGGGCGGCCGCTCGGTGACCGGCACCCGGCCCCGGGCGCAGATGTTGTACGTCTCCACGGCGTCGCTGACCCTCTCGCCCTGGATCTGCTTGGGGCCGGCGCAGATCATGGTACTCTCCTTGTTCCCCTTGAAGCTCTTCAGCCAGGAAAAGAGTGGGCAGATGCTCTGACCACACTCCCACATGTTCCCCGACAGGGTGATGGACACCAGAGAGATCCAGGCGTCCACCGTCTCCTGGGAGACGTTGGTCAGCTTGTTGGAGTCCAGGTTGAGCTTCTGCAGGTTGGGCAGGCTCCGGAAGGTGCCCGGCTCGATGCCTTGGATGTCGTTGCCCGCCAGGTCGAGGTTGTGCAAAGAAGTCCAGGTCCACGTGAGGCCCTGGCTGATGGAACGGATGCGGTTCCACTGCAGGTAGATGGAGCGGAGGTTGAAGAGGCGCGGGAAGTGGGCGAAGTTGACTTTGGAGAACTGGTTGTGCTCCAGGTGCAGCTCCTTGAGCTTCAGGAGGCCCGCGAAGGCGTTGCGGGCCAGGCTCCTCAGCCGGTTGTAGCCCAGATCCAGGAAGTCGAGGTTGCGGCAGTCTTGGAAGACGCGGATGGGCACCGTCTTCAGCGAGTTGGACCGCAGGTGCAGGATGATCAGCTTGCGCAGGCCCTTGAACTGGTCGGGCTGCAGGGCCTGCAGCTTGTTGTAGGACAGGTCGAGGTTGCGTAGGTTAGGCACGGGGTGGAAGGTGCGGTTGGGCAGGTGGGTGATCTTGTTGGAGCTGAGGATGAGCTCCTTCAGCCGCCGGATCCCCTGGAAGGCCTCCTCGTCCACGGAGCCGATGTAGTTGTGGTCCAGGTAGAGCCAGACCAGCTGGTTCAGGCCGGCGAACTGGCGCGGCCGCAGCTTCTGCAGGCTGTTGAACCGCAGGGAGAGGCCCTGCGACCCGCCCGACACGTTCTGGGGGATGTCGGCGAAGGCGTGGGACTCGCAGTACACGATCTTCCCATCGCACCTGCAGTTCTTCGGGCAGGCTCGCTGGGCCCCGGCCAACATGGCGGACTGGGCTGTGAGGAGGAGAACGGACAGCACGCTCATGCCTTGCAGCTGCTTAATTGAATGGAAACCTACAACGGGCGGAGAGAGACAGACAGCCATTGTTCAGCCACGGTGGTGAGCGGAGGGACGGCGCCGTTGGTTTCCCACTCGCTCCAGGCCTGGGGAGACGCGCGACGCCCGCCCGGTGGCTCCTCTCTACTGAACGCTTCTGCGGGTGGAGCTCTGGGCCGTCCTCTTGGGAGGCCCAACTGAACGCTTAACGGACCCATTCCCAGCCCACGATGTGTGGTTCAGGGGAAAGAGCCCTGGTTTGGGAGTCACAGGTTGGGGGTTCTCATCCCAGATCCATGACTTTGGGCAAGCCACTTCACTGCTCTGGGCCTCAGTTGCCTCATCTGGAAGATGGGGATGAAGACTGTGAGCCCCACGCGGGACAACCCGATGACCTTGTATCTACCCCAGCGCTTAGAACGATGCTTGGCACATAGTAAGGTCTTGACAAATACCAACATCGTTATTATTATCGTGATGGTCGGACACGGCCCCTGTCCCTTGGGAAGCTCGCGGACTAAGCGAGGGGTGGGGGGTGGGGAATCCCCATTTTACAGATGAGATCACTGAGGCACAGAGGAAGGGAAGAGCTCGTTTGAGGTCGATCAAGGGGTGGGTGGCGGAGCTGGGCCGATAATCAGAATAATAATAATAACAATAGTATTTGTGAGGCACTTACTGTGGGCCGGGCACTGTAGTAAGCACTGGGGCACTTTACTATGTGCCAGGATCAGAATCCAGGCCATAGGACTCCCAGGCCCCATGTTCTCCCTGCTAGGCCCCGGCTCCCAAGCGACAAACAGACTTCTTTTGAGGCTTTCTTGGTCAAACCGATTTAAAGACAACCCCTTTGACCTCTCCCGGCAGTTTTTCCCGGTGGGGCATTTTGACTTTTGAGTTTGTTTCTTCCCCCCTTTCTATGTGTGCGTGTGTTTTGCGGGGGTGAGGGGCAGGGAGCGTCTATGCAGCCTTCAGGCCCCCCCACCCCCCGCATCTGAGTTCCATCAGTAAACAGGTCCAGCAGCCCGAGACCGCAAGGGAACGTCCCGACTGCTGAACGGAGGGCTCTTCGCAACAAACGGATCTTTCAAGTCACCCTTTAATGCCCAGCATCCTATAGGGGAGCAAAACATAGCTGCTGATTGTCCGGAAAACGTGACTTAACGTGACACCCGTTCCTTGTAAGTGCTCCCTAAATGAGGAAGAGGAGCCCTAGATGGACGTCGGAGCTACCGAGAGGGATCGGCACCCCAGAAAGTTTAGCCTGACCTACAATCTGCATTTGTGCATAATAGCAGAGATTTAAATATACGCTTGGAAAAATGGCACATAGGAAAGGAGGGCCCACCCCTGCCCAGAGACTAACTAAACCGGGGAAGCAATTTCAGCCTGCTAATAGGATTTCTACATCTGGAACATTCACTGAGGCTGGGTGAAACATCCCCGGTATGGGGGTTGCTTGCGAGCTTCGGGGGGGACGCTGCAAAGTTAGGCTGCCCATTTTCACTGGAGTAATTGCCACAGGGAAGAAGAGGTCTTTCTTTATGGTAAATGCCATGTTATTGAATCCAGTCGCATTTTCCAAAGTCTGGAGCCAGCTGAGGAAAGGAATAGAAGTCCGGGCTCTTCCCCCTCCCCCTCCCTCTCCCACTCCCATCCTACCCTCTCAATCCCTTCTGATGAGGGTTTCCCTCCAATCTTTAGTCATTTTAAGACCCTGAAACCTGTACCGTTCCCATCTTGCTCACAACAAACCCCCAGCCCCGGGGTGACAGATTTTTGAGGCTGCCCTCTCCTCATCTTTCACAGTTTTATTATTCCTCAGACAAAAGAAAAAAACAAAAACCAGACAGTCTTGAGCTGCAGGCTTTATCTCTACAGGGTGGTCAGCCTAGATCCTCAATCTAGACCTTGCCTGAATCATTGACCCTGCCTTTCGCTTGAATGGGGAGATTCTGAATTTCAACCTTGATCTGGTGCTAGTTCCTCCAGGGAGAGCGAAGGCCTTGGGGAAATACGTCCTAGTTCTACCGGGAGGGAGAAGAAAAAATCAGCCTGTCGGACTTGTAAGAATATAAGGCTTGTGAATGACTGCTGGAGATGTGGGGAGCTATTATTGGGAATTTCATTCCAAAAAGGGAATCAGTCTTGGGTATGTTCCTCTGTAGTAAACCCTTGGCTCCTTCCCACCACTAATTTCATCAAACTACAGACATGGTTAATCATAATCTGGGGTGAGTTGTTGACTATAAAGATCTCTTTAGATCCCCATCTGGGTATGCCCAGAAGGGAGATCTTTCTCTCTCCCTCTCTCTCTCTCTCTCTCTCTCTCTCTCTCTCTCTGTCTCTCTCTGTCTCTCTGTCTCTCTCTCTCTCTCTCTCTCTCTCACACACACACACACACACACACACACACACACACACAAAACATCTCTCCAGATCCTCCTGCTCAGACCATTTCTGGTATTTTCCCAGGAGGGGGGAAACATTAACAAATATGAAAATATAATAGTTACTCCAGTGAGTCACCTGCTCAACTCAGGGACCACTGCAGCCAACTGATCCCCTCTTTTGACCGGCTGATTCTGTGTGGGAGTAATGAAAACCTCCCCCTAGCCCCCAGAGCTGTGGCTTGGCTAAGAAAGAAACCAAACAAAAGTTCACTTACCCATCCTTTGTCCGCCAAAAATGTGTCCCTGCCTTTCTCGGGTCTCGACGTGTTTGGTCTCTCCTGTCTTTAAACCGCCACAACCTTCATGACACAGAACCGCTGTCACTCACGCCACAGTGCTCCAGCATGCGTGCCAGGACACACACAAAGTTCCCCAGAGGGAATGAGGAGGGGGGGACAAAAATAAAAAAATAAAAAATAAAAAAATTGGGGTGGGGGTGGGAGGAAGCAGGCAGGGGGGAAGGGGTGCTTGACTCTAGACTCTGAGGGCCACGGTGCGATTCGCCAAAAAAGCCATTAGTGATAATTGGCCATCCGTACTTCAGAGCTCTAGCATATCCCGAAGGTAACCAACTTCTCTGAAAAAATCTTCCCGAATACCTGGCATTCCTTATTGTGCCGGCTTTGGCCATTCCCGGATATAGCGGTTCTTGTCTGGGACCACTTCCATTCTAGAAGCGGGGGCTGAGGGGCTCCCGGATTGAAGGCGACCCCGATTTTAAAAGCTACGCAGGAGAGGTCGATCCATTTAGCCGGTCAGGTTGGAAGTGTTTTTGGAGCCGGGAGGAGAGGCAGCTCCCGTCTAATTCGGGAGGCTTTCCGGAGATGGATGATGCTCCGGAGTCGGTGGCTGCTTCTCCTGTAGTTTGGGATACACTGAGTGCCCTCCACTGGAGAAAGCAGATTGCACATTAAAGGCAGGGACAAGGCAGCTTGTCATGGCTCTGCAGCCTGCCCTCTTTCAGAAAAGAAAATTAAAGGCACAGGATCACTTTTCCCTCCCACGTTACTCAACGGGGAGGTCGCGCGTCGCAGGGCGAGATGCCGAATAACGGTCCGACCTGGACCTCTGGGTACCGCATTGAGCGATCTGCCTCTGGGGCGAGTTTCCCTGGCCTGGAAGCCGGCCTTCTGTGCCTTTTCGGGAGGGTTATTTTCTTTGTCTAACCAGAAGAGTCATGCGGGTTATAATTAAAACCGGAGCAGAAAGGGCAGCGATGCAGAAACGCGCTTCGGCGGATCGGGCTGAGAAAATGCAAACCGGTCCTCTAGATGGGAACTAATGACATCCCTAGCTTTGAGTTTTTTGGGGTATTTTTTGTTTTTAAGTTTCAAAACTACATCAGGAGGAGGGGAAATGTTTCATCTGAGGGATGTCAGGAGAGCACACGACCAACTCGGTTGCGTCGTAAACAAATTATTTGACCGGCACCTCTTCTCCGGCGAAACTGTTGCCGACTCGGATGAGGGGTTAGGATAAGCTACCTGGCGGTTGATGGGAGATGAGAGGATTTTTGGATCCCTCTCCTCTCTCACCGTCGGAATCCATTAACCGTTGTACATCTAGTTCGTTGATTCAGTGTTCTGAAAATAATAGCCTGTGAACTGTTCAGAAAGGAGGAGGGAATGGATTATTCTTCAGGTGAAATGAGGAGAGACTAGACAAAAGGTACAAAAAACAGGTGAGGAAAGACCGGGTTAGAAGCACCTAGGGGATAGTGATCTGATCCTGGCTCCGCCACTTGCCTGCTGTGCGGCCTTGGTCAGATCACTTCACTTCTCTGGGCCTCAGTTCCCTCATCTGCCAAATGGAGATTAAAACTGTGAGCCCCATGGAGGGACAGGGACTGTGTCCAACCCAATTTGCTTGTACTCACCCCAGTTCCTGGTACATAGTAAGCGCTTAACAAATACCACAATTATTATTATTAAGAATAAATAACTTAAATGATGTTTAGACAAGTGCCAAGCATTAATGAGGAGTTATTCTTTGAAGATGGCTACTGTCATCAATCAATACAGCCAGCAAACAAAAATATTTATTGAGCAAATACAGCATGCAGAATATGAGTAGAGAACCTGACAGAACACAAACTCTACATTTTAGTCATCCAAAGAGTCCCAGCTAAGCAGCAGGAAAGTTTATTTTCAGAACTCCTCTGAGGTTGCTGGCCCTGTGGGAGCCCACAACCTGAAATAGTAATAATAATGATGGCATTTGTTAAGCACTTACTACGAGCAAAGCACTGTTTGAAGCACTGGGGAAGATACAAGGTGATCAGGTTGTCCCACGAGGGGCTCACAGTCTTAATCCGCATTTCAGATGAGGTAACTGAGGCACTGAGAAGATAAGTGGCTTTCCCAAAGGCACACAGCTGACAAGCAGTGGAGCGGGATTTGAATTCATGACCTCTGACTCCCAAGCCCAAGCTTTTTCCACCAAGCCATGCTGCATCAACCCAGCTCTGCCACTGACCAGCTGTGTGACCCTAGCCAAGTCACATACTATGCACCAAGCTCCCCCTTTTAGACTGTGAGCCCACTGTTGGGTAGGGACTGTCTCTTTATGTTGCCAACTTGTACTTCCCAAGCGCTTAGTACAGTGCTCTGATGATTGATGATGATGATACTATGTACTGGGGTTGACTAAATAAATCAGTTCAGACACAGTCCCTGTCCCACATGGGCCTCACAATCTAAATAGGAGGAAGAATAGGTATCAAATCCCCTTTTTACAGAGGAGGAAACTGAAGTCCACTGAAGTGAAGATAATTTCCCGAGGTCACACCTGAGGCAAGCGGGCGAACCGGGATTAGAACTCAGGGCCTCTGCAAACCAGAATCGACTTGCCCAAAGGGACATTATAATAAAGGGGGCATTAGTTCCTGACCCAGGCCGCAGACCTCAACCCAATTAAAATTTCTGAGAAGAGTGTCTTCAGTCAGATATAGACGATTGCTATGGTAGCATTAATGAATAGAAATTCAATCATAGACACTCAGGTAACTTTTACTTCACCGGGAGCAAATGTGTGGGGAAGCAGCTTGGCTCAATGGAAAGAGCTCAGGCTTTGGAGTCAGAGGTCATAGGTTCGAATCCTGGCTCCGCCACTTGTCAGCTGTGTGACTTTGGGCAAGTCACTTAACTTCCCTGGGCCTCAGTTCCCTCATCTGTAAAAGGGGGATGAAGACTGTGAGTCCCCGTGGGACAACCTGATCACCTTGTAACCTCCCCAGCACTTAGAACAGTGCCTTGCACATAGTAAGCACTTAATAAATGCCACTAAAAAAAAAAAGCAGCATGGCTTAGTGGATACAACACGGGCCTGGGTGGTGGAAGAGGGTCATGGGTTCTAATCCTGGCTCCGCCATTGTGGACCTTGGGCAAGTCACTAACTTCTCTGTGCCTCAGTTGCCTCATCTGTAAAATGGGAACTGAAGTGGTGAACTCCATGTGGGGCAAGGGACTTTGTCCAACCCGATTTGCTTGGATCCATCCCAGTGCTTAGTACAGTGCCTGGAACATATTAAGTGCTTAAGAAATACTGTAATTATTAGTATTACTAACGGACAGGTCAGCATTCCCAGAAGACTGCCTCCCACGCTGCCCTACCCCCTGTTCCACCCTCCTCTGGCCTTAAGCTTTCCCCGCCATCCTTCTCCTTCTCTCGCGGCTTTTAACTAATCCTTATAACCCCACAGGTTCCGAGCCTAGGCCATAAAGGAGGCTGGCATTGTGAAGTCAAAATTCACAAATGACAAAGCGGAAAGCACTAAATTTAGCCCCTGAATATGTTCCGTTCACCTCAACTTGAAATTCCTTATTTCAAGGATGGGCTTTATATTCTATTTTGCCCTTCTGATCCCTTATGTCTCTTCTCTCCCTCTCCACCTCTCGGGCCTTCTCTCAGTGACTTAAAAATAACAAGCAGGGTGATTGAGAGTTTATAAAGGTAATATGGTATTTTCAAAGTGCTCGTTACATGCCGAGAACTGTAGCTTGGCTTCCTGGATGGAGCCCGGGCCTGGGAATCAGAAGGTCATGGGCTCTAATCCTGGCTCCACCACTTGTCTGCTATGTGACCTTGGACAAGTCACTTCACTTCTCTGGACCTCAGTTCTTTCATCTGTAAAATGAAGATTGAGACTGTGAGCCCGACATGGGACAGGGACTGTATACAACCTGATTGACTTGGATCCACCCCATTGCTTAGTACAGTGGTTGGCACGTAGTAAGCACTTAACAAATACCACAGTTATTGTTGTTGTTGTTGTTGTTGTTGTTGTTGTTAAGGGTTAATGTTTCCTCCTTTGTAGAAGGGAGATGAAATACCTGTTCTCCCTCTCCTCTAGACTGTGAGCCACACACAGGACAGGGACTGGGTAATAGCAATGATGACGTTTGTTAAGCACTTAGTGGCTCAGTGGAAAGAGCACAGGTTTTGGAGTCAGAGGTCAGGGGTTCAAATCCTGGCTCCACCAATTGTCAGCTGTGTGACTTTGGGCAAGTCGCTTAACTTCTCTGTGCCTCAGTTACCTCATTTGTAAAATGGGGATGAAGACTGTGAGCCCCCAGTGGAACAACCTGATCACCTTGTAACCTCCCCAGCGCTTAAGACAGTGCTTTGCACATAGTATGTGCTTTATAAATGCCATTATCATCATCACTGATTTGATCCATCTGTATCCACCCCAGAACTTAGTACAGTGCTTGGAAAATAGTAAGTAAATTATTATTATTATTATTATTATTATTTTATTATTATTATTACTGCTACTACTACAAGATGATCAGTCCCTGCCCCACATGGTAAGTAGGTTGGAGAGCAGGTATTTCAACCCCATTTTACAGAGAAAGAAACTGAGACACAGAGAAGTCTAGTGACTTCTCCAAGGTCACGCTACAGGCAACAGGCCGAACCAAAATCAGACCGAGGTCCTTTGACTCACAGGGCCTTACCATTTCCACTAGGCTACACTGTTCAGATTCATGAATTAGATGAGTTGAAAATCAATGTAACCTGCAGCTTTTTGAACCATGTCATTTTGGCATCAACATATCTCTCTCTGAATCCACCTACTCTTTCTAAAAATAAGCCAAAATTTCACCTGAACTGCACCCCAAATTCCAAACCTCCATCCCGTGGAATTTTGCTTAAACTGCCTTGAAAAGCTAAAGGCTCCATTTCATAAACCTTTTACAAGATCAATCACATCTCAACAATCATCTAACTGCTGTAGTTTTACAAGTTTTGGGAGACTTTGTTCCAAGCAAATAGTAAGCACTTAAAAAAACCCATAATAATAATTACTATAATTATTATCATTATTAGACTGTGAGCGCCCTGTCGGTCAGGGACGGTGTCCAATCTTATTCTATTTTATCTTTCCAGAACTCTGCACAGTGCCTAGTACATATTAAGCACTAAATAAATTCATTCAATTGTATCTATTTAGTGCTTACTGTGTGCAGAACACTGTACTAAGCCCTTGGGAAGTACTAGTCGGCAACATATAGAGACGGTCCCTACCCAACAATGGGCTCACAGTCTAGAAGGGGGAGACAGACAACAAAACAAAACATGTAAATAGGTGTCAAAACAGTCAGAATAAATAGAATTATAGCTATATACTGTCTTCTTGTTAGGTGCCCCCTACTCAAATATCTAGGGCCAAGGATAACCACAGCTCAGTAGAGAAGCAGCGTGGTTCAGAGGAAAGAGCATGAGCTTTGGAGTCAATAGGCATGGGTTCAAGTCTCGGCTCTGCCTCTTGTCAGCTTTGTGACTTTGGGCAAGTCACTTATCTTCCCTGTGTCTGTACATATTTATTACTCTATTTATTTATTTATTTTACTTGTGCATATCTATTCTATTTATTTTATTTTGTTAGTGTGTTTGGTTTTGTTCTCTGTCTCCCCCTTTTAGACTGTGAGCCCACTGTTGGGTAGGGACTGTCTCTATATGTTGCCAACTTGTACTTCCCAAGCGCTTAGTACAGTGCTCTGCACACAGTAAGCGCTCAATAAATATGATTGATTGATTGATTGCCTCAGTTACCTCATCCTTAAAATGGGGATTAAGACTGTGAGCCCCCCGTGGGACAGCCTGATCGCCTTGTAACTTCCTCAGCACTTAGAACAGTGCTTTGCACATAGTAAGTGCTTAATAAATGTCATTATTATTAGTAGTATTATTATTAATAGACTCTCGGACTCCTCCATCCCTGCAGAGACAAGCACCATGTAACCTCCACCTTCCCTCCCACCACTGAGTGTCTCCACTTCCAGCATGCTCCGGACCCTCTGGGCAGGGGATAAAAGCCACTGTGGGCCTTTGTAGATTTGTTTGTGTTGTGTGTTTTAACTTTTTGTCACTTCTGATGTGTCTGTCTCCAAACCCTTTTCCCCACTAGAACAGTTAGACTATGAGCCTCTGGAGAGTCAGAAGCTGTGTCTAATTCCAACCTATGTATTGTCTCCTAGCATTTAGTACGGTGCTTTGCACACAGTTGGTACTTAACTAATACTGTTATTACTACTAACATCATTCATTCATTCAACTGTATTTATTAAGCACTTACTGTGTGCAGAGCACTGCACTAAGCCCTTGGGAATGTACAACACAATGATAAACAGGGATGTGCCCCGCCCACAATAAGGTTACAGTCTAGAGTGGGGGAGAAAGACATCAGTACAAATAAATAAATGACAGATGTGGACATAAATGGTGTGGGGCTGGGACGGGGGAAGAGAAAGGGAGCGACTCAGGGCGACGAGGAAAGGAGTGGGGGATGAGGAAAAGTGGGGTTTAGTCTAGGAAGGCCTCTTGGAGGAGATGGGCTTTCAATAAGTTTTTGAAGAGGAAGAGAGTCATTTTCTGTGAGGTTTGGGGAGGGAGGGTGTTCCAGGCCAGATGCAGGACATGGGCCAGGGGTCAGTCGCAAGACAGAAAAGATTGAGGCACAGTGAGAAGGTTAACATCAAGGAGCAAAGTTTGTGAGTTTGGGTTATAAAAGGAAAGACGGGAGGTGAGGTAGGAGGGGGCGAAGTGCTGGACTGCTTTAAAGTCAACAGTGAGTTGTTTTTGTTAAATGAGGAGGTGGCTGGGAAACCACTGGAGTTTTTTGCGGAGGGGGCGGTGACGTCCTGAACATTTCTGTAGAAAAATGATCCGGGCAGCGGAGTGAAGTATGGACTGGAGTGGGAGACTGTGAGCCCGCTGTTGGGTAGGGACCGTCTCTATATGTTGCCAACTTGTACTTCCCAGGCGCTTAGTACAGTGCTCTGCACACAGTAAGCACTCAATAAATATGATTGAATGAATGAATGAATGAATGAATGAGAAAGAGGAGGCTAGGAAGTCAGCGAGGAGGCTGCTGCAGTAATCCAGACTGGTTAGGAGGAGAGATTGATCATCACTAGATCCTTGGCTCAGTGAAAAGAGCCCAGGCTTCAGAGTCAGAGGTCATGGGTTCAAATCCCGGCCCTGCCAATTGTCAGCTGTGTGACTTTGGGCAAGTCACTTCACTTCTCTGTGCCTCAGTTACCTCATCTGTAAAATGGGGATTAAGACCGCGATCCCCCTGTGGGACAACCTGATCACCTTGTAACCTCCCCAGTCCTTGGAATAGTGCTTTGCACATAGTAAGTGCTTAATAAGTGCTATTATTATTATTATTATTATCATTATTATTATTATTATTATTATTAAACACAGCCCCTGCCCAACACATATCGATTGTGATATTTGTTCAGTGCTTCTTATTTGCCAGATGCTTTACTAAGTGTTGGGGTAGATAACTTGTCCAGATATAGGGAGGATGAGGAAAGTGAGGCACGGAGAAGTTAAATGACTTGCCCAAAGTCACACAACAGGAAAATGACGTAATATGGATTAGAACTCAGGTCCTTAAACAAACATTTATCCTTGACAAAGCCCCCGTTCTTTGTGATAATGTTTTTTTTTTTTTTCCCTCTGGCAATATTGAAATATTTTGCTTGTACATGTTAATGAAGAGCAAAATTGAGATTCAACAAAAAGAAAATGGATAAAGTGATTTCTACTAGAATACAATTAAATACACCATTTGCCATTTTCCTTCCTGAATGAAAACAGTAATTTGAATGTTAAATACAGAATGTAAAATATGCTGAATTCCATACTGAACTCTTTAACCCTTGCAGTCTCTGGTGACCGTCTTCAGGTGCAGCTGGGTTAGGATAATGAAAATCTCATTCAGCTCCTCATATTCATTTTTAATCAAAAAGGCTAGAAGACATTTTCACTCTTCTACAATCTAATTTCATATTTATACCAATTTGGACATTTTGGCAAAGAGATCTATATAGCTGTCCATCAATAAACATATCAATCCTATTTATTCATTCATTCAATTGTATTTATTGAGCGCTTACTGTGGGCAGAGCGCTGTACTAAGCGCCTGGGAGAGTACAAAGGCAAGAGCATAGGCTTGGGTCAATCGTATTTATTGAGCGCTTACTGTGTGCAGAGCACTGTACTAAGCGCTTGGGAAGTACAAATTGGCAACATATAGAGACAGTCCCTGCCCAACAGTAGGCTCACAGTCTAAAAATCAGAGAATGTGGGTTCTAATTCTGGCTCTGTCACTTGTCTGAGGTGTGACCTTGGGCAAGTCACTTCACTTACGTATGCTTCAGTTCCATCATCTGTAAAAAGGGGATTAAGACTGTGATTCCCCTGTGGGATAGGGACTGTGTCCTTCCCTGATTACCTTGTATCACCACAGTGCTTAGAATAGTGTTTGTCACATAGTAAGTGCTAAACAAATACCATAATTATTCTTATTACAATTCCACAGAATTATCAGCCACATTCCCTGCCCATAATAAGCCTACAGTCTGTCTGTCTGAGTGGTTGTCTAAATGATATTTACAGAGTGCTTATTTTGTGCAGAGCTTAGTAAGTGCTAAACAAATACCATAATTATTCTTATTACAATTCCACAGAATTAGCAGCCACGTTCCCTGCCCATAATAAGCCTACAGTCTGTCTGTCAGTCTGTCTGGGTGGCTGTTTAAATAGTATTTACAGGGTGCTTATTTTGTGCAGAGCACTGTACTAAGCCCTTGGGAGAGTACGATACACAGAGTTTGAAGTCAAGGTCTCTGCCCACAAAGTTATTTCTATTCATTCATTCATTCATTCATTCGTATTTATTGAGTGCTTACTGTTTGCAGAGCACCGTACTAAGCCCTTGGGAGAGTACGATACAACAGAGTTTGAAGTCAAGTTCTCTGCCCACAAAGTTATTTCTATTCATTCATTCATTCATTCATTCATTCAATCATATTTATTGAGTGCTTACTGTTTGCAGAGCACTGTACTAAGCACTTGGAAAGTACAAATCGGCATCATATAGAGACAGTCCCTACCCAACCACGGGCTCATAGTCTAGAAGTCTAATGCCTAGCCAGAACGCCCATGTCAGGTCAAATTTGAAACATGAAATCAGCCAATCAGTCAATATATCAGAGAAGCAGCATGGCTTAATGGAAAAAGCACAGCCTTGGGAGATCATGGGTTCTAATCCCAGCTTCACCACTTGTTAGCTGTGTGACTTCGAGCAAGTCATTTCACTTTTCTGTGCCTCAGTTACCTCATTTGTAAAATGGGGATTAAAACCATGAGCCCCATGTGGAACAACCTGATTGTCTTGTATCTACCCCAGCACTCAGAACAGTGCTTGCCCCTGAGTATGTGCTTAATAAATACCATCATTATCATTATTGTATGCTATTAATGTGTACACAGAGAGAAATAGGTGTCTCAATAGACACCATTGATGATGGTAATGATAATGAAAATGACCTACTTAAATGACTTCCAAATTATCAAGACCAATGGAAAAAAAAATATTTTGGTCTATGTCTTTCATTATGAGTTGCGTACGTGCAAGCACACACACGCACACACACACACACGACATTTTTACTTGGATGTCCTCCCGCCACCTCAACCAACATGTCTGAAACAAAACTCCTTATCATCCCACCCAAACAGTGTCCTCCCCATGACTGTCTGATCAGTGTAGACCACACTACCATCCTTCCTGTCTCTCCAGTTTGTAACCTTGGCTTTGTCTTTGACTCCTCTTTTTCATTCAACCCACATATTCAATCCACCACTAAAACCTGTTGGTTCGACCTTTCACAACAACATTAAAATCCACCCTTTCCTCTTCATCCAAACTACTATCATGCTAATCTAATCACTCATTTTATCCCACCTGGATGACTGTATCAGCCTCCGTGCTGACCTCTCAGCTTCCTGCCTCTCCCCAGTCCAGTCCATACTTCATTCTACTGCCTGGATCATTTTTCTCCAAAAAACATTCAGGCCACCACGTTTCCCCACTCCCCAGGAACCTCCAAGGGTTGCCCCCCATCTCCGCATCAAACAGAAACTCGTCACCATTGGCTTTAAAGAACTTAATCACCTTGATCCATCCTACCTCACCTCCTTACTCTCCTTTTACAGCCCAGCCCTTTGTTCCTGTAATGCTAACCTCTCTATGCCTTCATCTTTTCTATCTTGCCGCTGACCTCTCACCTTACATCCTGCCTCTGACCTGGAATGTCCTCCCTCCTACCTGACAATGACTCTCTACCCTTTCAAAGCCTTATTGAAGGCACATCTCCTCCAAGAGGCCTTCCTTAACTAAGCCCTTATTTCCACTTCTTCAACTCCCTTCTGTATCTCTCTGACTGGCTAATTCCATTCAATCGTATTTATTGAGTGCTTACTGTGTGCAGATCACTGTAATAAGTGCTTAGTACAGTATTACAGAGCTTAGGCTAATATATTCATCCCCACCTCCCAAACCCACAGCATTTATGTCCATAGCTCTCACTTCTTGATTTATATTAATGTCTTTCTCCCCCTCTGGACTGTAAGGTTGTTGTGGGCAGGGAACGTGCCCGTTATATTGTTCTATTGTACTCTTCCAAGTGCTTAGCATTACACTCTGCACTCAGTAAGCGCACAATAAATATGATTGACACACACACTCACACACAGCATTATTATTTCCTGCCTTATTTAACAAGTTGTTCCTTAGAGAAATCCCTGGAACAAATGAAGCTGACCCTTCTATGGATTGGCGTCTTTTGGTTGAATGACTTGTTAACTCACTAAGTGACTTGACTAAATGGCAATGTTTCGATGGAATCACCCGTGAATTTTTCCTTCCCTGTGTGTGTCAGGAGCACCTAGTGGGACTTTGGTTCCCAGGACAAATTTGAGTTATTCTATTAGGAAAGAAGTCACCTCAGGATCGAATATTGATAACCATTTCTAGTTTCCACAAACGTCCAGGGATGTGCTTGGGTGGGAGTGTGGCGGAAGGAAAGGCAGTAAGGCCTAGTGGAAATAATGATAATGATAATATTTGTTAAACACTTACTATATGTCAAGTACTGTTCTAAGGGCTGGCATAGTAGTTACAAGATATTCAGGTTGGACACAGTCCCTGTCCCTTGTGGGGCTCACGGTCTTAATCCCCATTTTATAGATGAAATAACTGAGGCACAGAGAGTCAATTGACTTTCCCAAGGTCACCCAGCAGACAAGCGGAAGACCCAGGATTAGAACCCAGGACCTTCTGGCTCCAGAACCGTGCTCTACCCACTAGGACAAGCTGCTTCTCAAAATGGACACAGTCCCGGTCCCACATGAGGCTCACAGTCCTAATCCCCATTTTACAGATGAAGGAGCACAAGTCTGGGAGAAAGAGGACCTAGTTCTAATTCTAGCTCTTTCACTTGCCTGCTGAGTGACCTTGGGGAAGTCACTTCACTTCTCTGAGCCTCAGTTTCCTCACCTGAAAAATGGGGATTTAACATCTGTTCTCCCCTGAGACTGTGAACATTTTAGGGCACATGGACTGTGAACTCCCTGATTATCTGATATTCATTCATTCATTCATTCATTCATATTTATTGAGTGCTTACGGTGTGCAGAGTACTGTACTAAGCACTTGGAAAGTACAGTTCGGCAACAGAGACAATCCCTACCCAACAACGGGCTCACAGTCTAGAAGGGGGCCGACAAACAACAGAAAGCGTGGCTCAGTGGAAAGAGCACGGGCTTTGGAGTCAGAGGTCATGGGTTCAAATCCCGGCTCCGCCAATTGTCAGCTGTGTGACTCTGGGCAAGTCACTTCACTTCTCTGTGCCTCAGTTACCTCATCTGTAAAATGGGGATAATACTACTACTAATAATGATGATATTTGTTAAGTGCTTACTATGTGCAAAGCACTGTTCTAAGCACTGGGGGGATACAGGGCGATCAGGTTGTCCCACGTGGGGCTCACAGTCTTAATCCGCATTTTACAGACGAGGGAACTGAGGCACAGAGAAGTGAAGTGACTTGCCCAAAGTCACACAGCTGACAATTGGCAGAGCTGGGATTTGAACCCCTGACCTTTGACTCCAAAGCCTGTGCTCTTTCCAACGTGGCTCAGTGGAAAGAGCACCGGCTTTGGAGCCAGAGGTCATGGGTTCGAACCCCGGCTCCACCACGTGTCTGCTGTGTGACCTTGGGCAAGTCACTTAACTTCTCGGAGCCTCAGTTACCTCATCTGTAAATTGGGGATGATAACTGTGAGCCCCATGCGGGACAATCTGACCACCTTGTATCCCCCCCAGCGCTTAGAACAGTGCTTTGCACATAGTAAGCGCTTAACAAATGCTATCATTATTATTATATATTATTATTTCCATTGAGCCACGCTGCTTCTCTACTGAGCCACGCTGCTTCTCTATTAAGACTGTAAGGCTGTAAGACTATTGAGACTCTATTAAGACAGATTAAGACTGTGAGCCCCATGTGGGACAACCTGATCACCTTGTAACCTCTCCAGGGCTTAGAACAGTGCTTTTCACATAGTAAGTGCTTAATAAATGCTATCATTATTATTACTAAATAGACAGGCATGAATAGCATCAAAATAGATACATAGAATTATAGCTATATACACATCATTAATAAAATAAATAGAATAATAAATATGTACAAATAGATGCAAGTGCTTTGGGGCGGTGAAGGGGGTAGAGCAGAGGGAGGGAGTGAGGGTGAAGGAAAGGGGAGGAGGAGCAGAGGAAAAGGGGGCTCAGTCTGAGAAGGCCTCCTGGAGGAGGTGAGCTTTCAGTAAGGCTTTGAAGGGGGAAAGAGAGTTAGTTTGGCACATAATAAGTGTTTCATAAATGCCATAATTATAAGCATAAGCATGGTTAATTTACCTGTTCTGCCACCATGGAGAGGCAGAAGAGATGGGTTAGGAAATCAGGAGCAGAGAACCAGTGTGTTTTAGTGGGTAGAGCCCAGGCCTGGGAATCAGAAGGACCTGGGTTCTAAACCCAGCTCCGCCACTTGTCTGCTGTGTGACCTTGGAAAAGTCATTTCATTCCCTGTGCCTCAGTTACCTCATCTGGAAAATGAGAATTATGATTGTGAGCCCCATGTGGGACAGGGACTGGTCCAATCTGATTGCCTAATATTCACACCAGCATTTAGAACAGTGCCTGGCACCTCGTAAGCACTTTATATATATATATATATATAAATACATATATATTTATCATTAAAAAAATACAGAGTCAGGGCGATTGCCACTCAAGACATTAATAATAATAATAATAATAATAATAATAATAATAATAATAATAATGGCATTTATTAAGCACTTACTATGTGCAAAGCACTGTTCTAAGTGCTGTGGAGGTAACAAGGTAATCAGGTTGTTCATTCATTCATTCATTCAATTGTATTTATTGAGCGCTTACTATGTGCAGAGCACTGTACTAAGCGCTTGGGAAGTCCAAGTTGGCAACATATAGAGATGGTCCCTACCCAACAATGGGCTCACAGTCTAGAAGGGGGAGACAGACAACAAAACAAAACATGTGGACAGGTGTCGAGTCATCACTGTAAATAGAAATAAAGCTAGATGCCCATCATTAACAAAATAAGTAGAATAGTAAATATGGACAAGTAAAATACATAGAGTAATAAATTGTTGTCCCACAGGGGGCTCACAGTCTTAATCCCCATTTTATAGATGAGGTAACTGAGGCCCAGAGAAGTTAAGTGACTTGCCCAGAGTCACACAGCTGACAGTTGGCAGAGCTGGGATTTGAACCCACAACCTCTGACTCCAAAGCCCGGGCTTTTTCCTCTGAGCCACGCTGCTTAATGTGCTACTGGGTATTAATTAGGGATGTTCTTGGCCCTGTTCGCAGATACACACTCGGTTTCCAAGATGTCTCCAGACTAAGGTGAAAGATCATCAGCTCTTAAAAGAGGGGAGATCGGGTGCCGCTACTTCACAGTAAAGCAGATAAAACTCCACCAGAGGCAGAAGAAACCAAAGCTCCCCCTCATATTTTGACAAAGCTTAAGTCCAGAAGGATTCAAAAGTAAAGACAATGCTTCAGGCAATTGTGAGGTATTTTGCCCCATTAGCTATGATCATTGCCCTGAACTCCATGATAAATCAGTCCTGCGGGGGACTTGCATTTTAGACTAGGAAAATTAGCTAATGAATGTGTAGAACTGCCGATTGTCGCATTAATAATGATGGCATTTATTAAGCGCTTACTATGTGCAAAGCACTGTTCTAAGCGCTAAGGCATTAAGGCATTTCCGAGTCCCCAAAGTTGGAAGGTTTATCCAAATCATTCCATTCTCTTCATCCTGCACAGCTCACGAGCGACGCTCCCCTAAATATTGTTCTTCTTCCAAATTGGCCTTGGTCCAAAATAGAAACTGATAAAAAACGTTGCAAGTCCTAAGGCTCTAAAACAAAAGACATTCAAGAAGCAACGTGGCCTTGTAGAAAGAGCCCGGGCATGGAAGCCAGAGGACCCGGGTTCGAATCCTGACTCTGCTGCTTGTCAGTTGTGTGACCTTCGGTAAGACACTTCACTCCTTTGGGCCTCAGCTACCTCATCTGTAAAATGGGAATTAAAGCTGCGAACACTATGTGGAACATGGACCGTGTCTAACCTGATTATGTTGTATCTACTACAGAGCTGAGTACAGTGTCTAACACATAGGAAGCTTGTAAAAAATACCATTAAAAAGAAAAAAAAAAACAAATCTACCTTCTGCTGATTTAATTAATAGCCCCATTTCCAGACTGTGTAGATGTCACTAAGTGTTAGGAGGTAAAAATGAAAGAAAACAACAGTGGCATATTAGTTTCTATTCCTTTTGTATCTTGGAGAGAAAAAATTAAGTGTCAGGATAGAAAAATAATAAAGTAATGGAGGGAGATAAATGTTCATATTCAGGACGTGAGTTCTTAGTACACTTGCTTCAGTGCCCTAAATACAATTAAAAAAAAAAGACATTGGATTTTACTTTGCTTCTAAAAAATGAACCAAGCTTTAGAACTAGAAGCTGATAATAATAATACCAATAATGATAGCAAGGATGATAATAATAATGATGTCAATTTTTTTGTTATAATTAGGACCAAATTCCCATTCAGTCCTCACAAAAACCTAGCCAGGCTCCAAGGCAATGCTGATGAAAGAAAAATGCATCTAAATGATAGTTTCATTATGAACTAATCACAGAGAGCCAAGAGTACTTTTAAAACAAGGTTTGGCTGCAAATTACTGTGTTAATCAGTGGAGCTAGTGTTATCAAGCTGAATTTTTTTGCAAACAGGAAAACAAAAGCCGTGTCAACAAAGTATTAGGAAAAACAATTTCTGCTAATGAAACTTTTTTTCCTTCAAATTAAATCTTACCCTTTCAATTCCAAATGATCCTGAAGCAAAACGTGTCATTTATCGCTTTCCATTCTTTTTTCGCACTGTAACCGTGTCTGAACTTATCATTTATATTGCAGATACTCTTTGAGTGAGTTAATTATGCCTAGAGCTCTATAAAAATAATTCAAACCTGGCAACTGTTCATAAATTAAAGTTGTACAGTTGGTTTCCTCGTTGGAACAATTCAAGAGGCTTAGAAGTCTCTCGTCCTTATCCATAATGTAATTAAGGGAGATATGTTTGGGCAACGCAATATTCCGCTATTGGATTAATGGCTGACCGCTTATGTTTGAAAGTGAAAAATGAGCTGGGAGAAATCCTGAAAACTGAATGGCATCAATTCTTCAAGGAAGACTCGATTTATCTTGGATTTCAGCTCATGTTTTCAGCTTCCACTGTTCCTCTCTTGGATTCCTCTTCCCAGAATTCCCTTCCTCTTGGAAAATAACAAGGTGACAAAGTCTTTGTCCCTTGGTTTCATTTTTTCCCAAGTATTCTCACATTATTACTATTATTACATTTGTTAAGTGCTAACTGTGTGTCAAACCCTCTTCTAAACACTGGGGTAGATACAAGTTAATCAGGTTGGATACAGTCCCTGTCCCACATGGGGTTTCCAGGCTAAGCAGGAGGGAGAATACGTACTGAATGCCTATTTTACAGTTGAGGAAACCGAGGCACAGAAAAGTTAGCTGATTTTTTCAGTCTCACAGTGAGCTATAGTTGGAGCCGGGATTGGAACCCATGTCCTCCACCACTCAGGCCTGTCCTCTTTCCACTCGTCTCAATATCATCATCATCATCAATCGCATTTATTGAGCACTTACTATGTGCAGAGCACATTGGGAAGTACAAATTGGCAACATATAGAGACAGTCCCTACCCAACAGTGGGCTCACAGTCTAAAAGGGAATATCCTTTATCCTTGAGAGGCAGGGAATGGCAGGGATACTACTACTACTGTGGGAAGCAGTGTGGCTCAGTGGAAAGAGCACGGTCTTTGGAGTCAGAGGTCATGGGTTCAAATCCCGGCTCCGCCAATTGTCAGCTATGTGACTTTGGACAAGTCACTTGACTTTTCTGTGCCTCAGTTACCTCATCTGTAAAATGGGGATTAAGACTGTGAGCCCCCAGTGGGACAACCTGATCACCTTGTAACCTCCCCAGCGCTTAGAACAGTGTTTTGCACAAGGTAAGCACTTAATAAATGCCATCATTATTATCGTTATTATTGCTACTAATAATTGTGGTATTTGTTAAGTGCTTACTATGTGCCAGGCACTTTACTAAATGCTGTGGTGGGTACAAACAAATCAAGTATTTTTCTGCTTATTGTTGCAGCAGGACCTGGGTTCTAATTCCTGCTCCTCCATTTGTCTGCTGTATGACCTTGGACAAGTCACTTCACTTCTCTGGGCCTCAGTTGCCTCACCTGAAAAATAGGGATTAAGAATGTAAGCCCATTTTGGACAAGGACTATGTCCAAAATAACAATAACCAGATTAACAACAATAATAATTCTGCATTTTAAAGCACTTACTATGTGCCAGGCACTGTACAAAGTGCTGGGGTGGGGAAAGAGCACGTGCTTGGGAGTCAAAGGTCATGGGTTCAAATCCCGGCTCTGCCACTTGTCAGCTGTGTGACTCTGGACAAGTCACTTCACTTCTCTGGGCCTCAATTCCCTCATCTGTAAAACGGGGATGAAGACTGTGAGCCCCATGTGGGACAACCTCACCTCATCACCTTGTATCCTTCCCAGTGCTTAGAACAGTGCTTTGCACATAGTAAGTGCTTAACAAATGCTGTCATTATTATTATACAAGCGAAGTGGTTGGACACAGTCCCTGTTCAGTGTGGGACTCACAGTCTCAGTCACCATTTCACAGATGAGGTAACTGAGGCCCAGAGACGTGAATTGACTTGTTCAAGGTCTCACGGCAGACAACTTCTATCTATTCCAGTGCTTAGCACTGGCACTTATTGAGTGCTTAATAAATACCATAAGAACATCCCAAATGTAACAACAATAGCTTGGTACCACACCACTCTTTACTCTGATTATGGAGAGTCGGTTCCCTGGGAATTAGTTGGATAGACACAGAGAAGCAGCTTGGCTCAGTGGAGAGAGCCCGGGCTTTGGAGTCAGGGGTCATGGGTTCAAATCCCGGCTCTGCCAATTGTCAGCTGTGTGACTTTGGGCAAGTCACTAACTTCTCTGTGCCTCAGTGACCTGATCTGTAAAATGGGGATTGAGACTGTGAGCCCCCTGTGGGACAACCGGACCACCTTGTAACCTCCCCAGTGCTTAGAACAGTGCTTTGCACATAGTAAGTGCTTAATGAATGTTATTATTATTATTATCATTATTATTAATCAAGGAAGTGCCTCAACTTCCACCCAGAAGCAGGGCTCAGAGTTCACTTGCTTCTCTTGCATCAGAAGTTGTTGAGATTAAAACCATTTAAATGATAATGATAATAATAATAATAATAATAATAATAATAATAATAGTAATAATTGTTACCAATTTACCACACCCTAGGCACTGTATTCCATGTTGGGTAGAGCACATGCGTAGGAGTCAAAATGTCATAGCTTCTAATCCCGGCTCTGCCACTTGTCTGCTGTGTGACTTTAGGCAAGTCACTTCCCTTCAGCGTGGCTTAGTGGAAAGGGCCCGGCCTTGGGAATCAAAGGGCATGGGTTCTAATCCCAGCTCCACCAAGTGTCTGCTGTGTGACCTTGGGCAAGCCACTTAACTTCTCTGTGCCTCTCAGTTCCCTCATCTGTAAAATGGGGATGAAGACTGTGAGCCCCACGAGGGACAACCTGATTATCTTGTATCTACCCCAGAGCTTAGACAGTTCTTGGCACGTAGTAAGTGCTTAACAAATACCATCATCATCATCATCATTATTATTATTAGAAGAAGAAAGGTGAAGGGTATATCTGTCGGGAAAGCCTCTCTTTCAAAATTCATTCATTCATTCAATCGTATTTATTGAGTGCTTTCTGTGTGCAGAGCACTGTACTAAGCGCTTGGGAAGTACAAGTCGGCAACATGTAGAGGCGGTCCCTACCCAACAATGGGCTCACGGCCTAGAAGGGGGAGACAGACAACAAAACAAAACATGTCGACAAGTGTCAAAATCATCAGAACAAATAGAATTAAAGCTATATGCACAAAACAAATGAAGAGATTGGCTGCACTGCCATGAGTTTAATCCTTTTAGCCTTGTTAGTAGGTAGTGTCACCACTAGCCTTCAGCTCTTCTAGCAAGAGGTTAGAAATTTAAAGCAACATAACTTTGAAGACAACATGCTCATCCTGAGGAGAAAAATAAAATCCAAGCCCATTTCAAAGGCATGGGCTCAGAGTTCATTTGCTTTTCTTGCATCAGAAGTTGCCGAGATTAAAACCATTTAATAAATAATGAGAAGCAGTGTGGGCTAGTGGAAAGAGCAAGGGCTCGGAAATCAGAGGTCATGGCTCCACCACTTTTCAGCTGTGTGATTTTGGGAAGGTCACTTCATTTCTCTGGGCCTCAGTGACCTCATCTGTAAAATGGGGATTAAGGATTGTGAGCCCCATCTGGTACAACCTGGTGACATTGTATCTTCCCCCAGTGCTTAGAACAGTGCTTGACACTTAGTACATGGTCCATGGCACATTTGTAAAGAAATGGTCTGGGCATGTCACTCCCCTCCTCAAAAATCTCCAGTGGCTGCTGGTCAATCTACAAATCAAGCAAAAACTCCTCACCCTGGGCTTCAAGGCTGTCCATCCCCTCACCCCCTCCTACCTCACCTCCCTTCTCTCCTTCTCCATCCCAGCCTGCACCCTCCGCTCCTCTGCTGCTTCTAACTACCTCACTGGGCCTCGATCTCGCCTGTCCTGCCGTCAACCCCCGGCCCACATCCTTCCCCTGGCCTGAAATGCCCTCCCTCCACACATCCGCCAAGCTAGCTCTCTTCCTCCCTTCAAAGCCCTACTGAGAGCTCACCTCCTCCAGGTGGCCCTCCCAGTCTGAGCTCCCTTTTTCGTCTCCTCCTCCCCATCCCCACCACCTTAACTCCTTCCCCTCCCCACAGCACTTGTCTACATTTGTACAGATTTATTACTCCATTTATTTTACTTGCACACATCTACTAGTCTATTTATTTTGTTAACAATGTGCATATACTATAATTCCATTTGTTCTGACTATTTTGACACCCGTCTACATGTTTTGTTTTGTTGTCTGTCCCTCCCTTCTAGACTGTGAGCCCGTTTTTGGGTAGGGACCGTCTCTATATGTTGCCAACTTGTACTTCCCAAGCGCTTAGTACAGTGCTCTGCACACCGTAAGTGCTCACTAAATATGACTGAATGAATAGTAAGCCCTTAACAAATACCATTATTATTATAATCATTATAATAATGATCATAATTGTTACTAACTTGCCACACTCTAGTCATTGTATTCAGTGCTGCGGTAGATATACCTTAATCAGGTTGGACACAGTCCCTGTCTAATCTGGGGCTAACAATCAAAGCAGGAGAACAGGTATTTAATCCCCATTTTACAGAAGCAGCTACAGATAGAGCACAGAAAAGTTAAGCGACATGCCCAAGTCCACATAGCAGAAAAGTGACGGGGATGGGATTAATAATGATAACTGTGGCTTTTTTTAGCACTTACTTTGTGCCAAGTACCGTACTAAGTATTGGGGTACATACAAGATCGTCAGGCCCCATACGAGGGTCACAGTCTAAGCAGAAGGGGAACAGGTACTGAATCCCCACTTTTCTGATGAAGGAACTGAGGCACAGAGAAGTCGCTGGCCCAAAGTCACTAAGAAGGCAGGTAGGAAGGCCAGGATTAAAACCCTGGTCCGCTGATTCCTAGATCGGGTTTCTTTCCACTAGGCCATGTTGGGGGCTGAAAAGTTGGGGAGGGGTTAGGGTTAGGGGTGCAATTTTTGTGGGGTGAAATTTGAGTGTCACCAGGCTCCCAACAGATGCCTAAAGTAAGAATTTCAGAGGCATTTCCAGTCTAATTCATTTATTTTCTAAATATTCTTTCATTTTTCAACAAGTTGAAAATTAAAATGGATGCATTTTGCTGAGGGCTGAGGAAAAATCTTTACTTGTTCCGAACACTTTCATTTTTCACAGGAATCATGACATTTTTTCTTCCCTCTCAATGAGAACAAGTCGAAGTCTGCATGCCTGGAAGGAGGGACTGATGTTGGAATCATCGGGGCTTGGAAGACTAAACTAAATCAATCATTATCATTTAGGGACCAAAGATATGAGAAGTCTGTGAAAGGTAAGGAATCTGAAAAACAGATAATTTAGGAGAGATAATCAGATGTGGCTTCACATCCTCCAGTAGAGTTGGTAGTTTTCAGATTTTTCAACATTATGGATAATACTGGTTGATGGGTCATGTGAATCCTTCAAATCCAAAAACAGAAAATCCTGTTGGTGATGAGGAAAAGCTCCATGATTTTGGACTTCTCAACTCCACAGAGGATGGTGAAATCTGACGACTTTGAATTGGTCTAATAACAATCAACCTATCAAGCAATCATATTTATTGAGTGCTTACTGCGTGCAGAATACAGTACTAAGCCCTTGGGAGAGTCCGATATAACAGAGTTGGTAAACATGTTCCCTGCCCAAAATGAGCTTGTATTCTAGAGGGATTATCTGATATATATATAATGATCGATTAATTAAGGTCACTGTATTCAGACATTAGATATCAGATATTAGATATCTAATATATATATATTCAGATATTAGATATCTAATATCTGATATCTAATGTCTGAATACAGTGACCTTAATTAATCGATCAATCACTGACATTTATTAGAGAAGCTCAGTGGGAAGAGCACGGGCTTTGGAGTCAGAGGTCATGGGTTCAAATCCTGACTCCACCAGTTGTCAGCTGTGGGACCTTGGGCAAGTCACTTAACTTCTCTATGCCTCAGTTGCCTCATCTGTAAAATGGGGGATTAATCAATCAATCAATCGTATTTATTGAGCACTTACTGTGTGCAGAGCACTGTACTAAGCGCTTGGGGAGTACAAGTTGGCAACATATAGAGACAGTCCCTACCCAACAGTGGGCTCACAGTCTAAAAGGAAGAGATGGAGAACAAAACCAAACATACTAACAAAATAAAATAAATAGAATAGATATGTACAAGTAAAATGAATAAATAAATAAATAGAGTAATAAATATGTACAAACATATATACATATATACATGTGCTGTGGGGAAGGGAAGGAGGTAAAATGGGGGGATGGAGAGGGGGACAAGGGGGAGAGGAAGGTAGGGGCTCAGTGTGGGAAGGCCTCCTGGAGGAGGTGAGCTCTCAGTAGGGCCTTGAAGGGAGGAAGAGAGCTAACTTGGCGGATGGGCAGAGGGAGGGCATTCCAGGCCCGGGGGATGACGTGGGCCGGGGGTCGATGGCGGGACAGGCGAGAACGAGGTACGGTGAGATTAGCGGCATGGGAGCGGAGGGTGCGGGCTGGGCTGGAGAAGGAGAGAAGGGAGGTGAGGTAGGAGGGGGCGAGGGGATGGATGGACAGCCTTGAAGCCCATTAAGACTCTGAGCCCCCCGTGGGACAACTTGATCACCTTGTATCTTCCCCAGCACTTGGCACAGTGCTTGGCACATAGTAAGTGCATAACAAATGCCACCATTATTATTATTATTAGGCACTACTTGGTGTGGAGCACTGCACTAGGTGCTCATTGATCAAACATTAGGATTTATGGAGTGCCTACTGTATGTGCTGTAATAATAATGGTATTTGTTAAGTGCTTACTATGTGCCAAGCACTGTTCTAAGCACTGGGGTAGAAACAAGGTCATCGGGTTGTCCCACATGGGGCTCGCAGTCTTCATCCCCATTTTACAGATGAGGTAACTGAGGCACAGAGAAGTGAAGTAACTTGACCCAAGTCACACAGCTGATAAGTAGGGAGCTGGGATTAGAACCCACGATCTCTGGCTCCCAAGCCCGGGCCCTTTCCACTAAGCCACGCTGCTTCTCTACTAAACACTTAGTCAATTGACCTATCAACCGTATCTATTGAGGATTTACTCTGCATAGACTTGGGAAAATACATTGCAACAGAGTTGGCTGATGCAACCCCTGCTCCCAAGGAGCTTAGGATAATAATAATAATAATAATAATAATAATAATAATAATAATAATAATAATAATAATTTTGGTATTTGTTAAGCGCTTACTATGTGCAAAGCACTGTTCTAAGCGCTGGGGAGGATACAAGGTGATCAGGTTGTCCCCCGAGGGGCTCACACGCTTCATCCCCATTTTACAGATGAGGTCACTGAGGCCCAGAGAAGTGAAGTGACTTGCCCAAAGTCACACAGCTGACAATGGGTGGGGTGGGATCTGCAGGGGTAGACAGCTGACAAAGTAGGTAAAGGAACATTTACTGCACGGACTACTATGCTAAGCGGTTAGGAGAGTACAATTCAATAGGGTTGGTAGAAATATTTCCTTCCCACAGCGAGTTTTCCGTCCAGAGGGAAATAGTAGAGTGCAACCTTAAGAGTGTCAGTCAGTCTGTCAATAACATTTACTGAGAGCTTACTGTGTGCAAGAGCACTGTACTAAGCACTTGGGAGAGTCCAATATAACATTCCCTGCCCACAACGAGCTGAATTGGAGTTGTATGGAGACAAATGAAAGCACATTTGGGAAAAAAAAAAAGTGTTCTATCTTTGGTGTCCACAGGGGAAAAACTCAGAATGGAAAAGATGACACTGTGTAGGTCACACAGTGGATTTACCGTCATCTTCCTCCTCCTCATCATCATTATTCCTCATCATCATTATTATCAACACCATCAATGGCATTTACTCAGCGTTCAACTGCGTGCAGAGCACTGTACTAAGCGCTTGGGAGAGAATAATGTAACTGTGTTGGTAGACATGTTCCCTGCCGCATCCAGAAATCTGCAAAGCTCCCATCGGGTAGGGACTGTCTCTATATGTTGCCAACTTGTACTTCCCAAGTGCTTAGTACAGTGCTCTGCACACAGTAAGTGCTCAATAAATACGATTGATGATGATGATGATGATGATAAAGGACACAGCTAACTTACCATGTGACTTCTGGGAAAGATGAGTCCATGCTTTTTTTTTTCATCCCATTGGTACTTGTTAAGTGCCAACTATGTGCCAGACACTGTTCTAAGTGCTGGGGTAGATACAAAGTAATCAGTTTGGACACAGTCTGTGTCCCATGGGGGGCTCACAGTGTCAATCCCCATTTTATAGATGAGATAACTGAGGCACAGAGAAGTGAGGTGACTTGCCCAAGATCACACAGTGGACAAGTGGCGAAGCCGCGATTAGAACCCACGGCACACAATCTATGTCGCACAAGGGATGTACAGTCTTAGTCCCCATTTGACAGATGAGGGAACTGAGGCACAGTAAAGTTAGATGACTTATCCAAGATCACAAAGCAGGCAAGTGCTATGTGAAGCAGCCATGAGAAGCAACATGGTGTAGAGGATATTTGCCAGGCCTGGGAATCACTTCAATTCTCTGTGCCTCAGTTACCTCATTTGTAAAATGAGCCCCACGTGGGACAACCTGATTACCTTGTATCTACCCCAGTGCTTCAAACAGTGCTCGGCACATCGTAAGCACTTAACAAATACCATCGTTATTATTAAATGCCCTCTCATACATCACCAATGACCTCCTTCTTGCCAAGTCCAATGGCCTACTCCATCCTAATCCTCCTCGACCTCTCAGCTGTTTTCGACACTGTGGATCACCCCCTTCTCCTCAACACACTATCCAACCTTGACTTCACAGACTCCGTCCTCTCCTGGTTCTCCTCTTATCTCATTCTCATTCATTCTCAGTCTCCTTCGCGGGCTCCTCCTCCCCCTCCCATCCCCTTACTGTAGGGGCTCCTCATGGGTCAGTTCTTGGTCCCCTTCTGTTCTCCATCTATACTCACTCCCTTGCTGAACTCATTTGCTCCCACGGCTTCAACTATCATCTCTATGCTGATGACACCCAGATCTCCATCTCTGCCCCTGCTCTCTCCCCCTCCCTCCAGGCTCGCATCTCCTCCTGCCTTCAGAACATCTCCATCTGGATGTCTGCCCGCCATCTAAAACTTAACATGTCCAAGACTGAGCTCCTTCTCTTCCCTCCCAAACCGTGTCCTCTCCCTGACTTTCCCGTCACTGTACCCATCTCACAAGCCCGCAATCTTGGTGTCACCCTTGATTCCGCTCTCTCGTTCACTCCTTACATCCAATCCGTCACCAAAACCTGCCGGTCTCACCTCCGCAACATCGCCAAGATCTGCCCTTTCCTCTCCATTCAAACCACTGTCTTGTTGACTCAATCTCTCATCCTATCCCGATTGAATTACTGCATCAGCCTTCTTTCTGATCTCCCATCCTCGTGTCTCTCCCCACTTCAATCCATACTTCATGCTGCTGCCCAAATTATCTTTGTCCAGAAATGCTCTGGGCATATTACTCCCCTCCTCAAAAATCTGCAGTGGCTACCAATCAATCTGCGCATCAGGCAGAAGCTCCTCACCCTGGGCTTCAAGGCTGTCCATCCCCTCGCCCCCTCCTCCCTCACCTCCCTTCTCTCCTTCTCCAGCCCAGCCCGCACCCTCCGCTCCTCTGCTGCCACTAACCTCCCCACTGGGCCTTGTTCTTGCCTGTTCCACCATTAACCCCCCTCCCACATCTTCCCCCTATCCTGGAATGCCCTCCCTCCACACATCCGCCAAGCTAGCTCTCTTACTCCCTTCAAAGCCCTACTGAGAGCTCACCTCCTCCTGTAGGCCTTCCCAGACTGAGCCCCCTTTTCCCTCTCCTCCTCCCCTCCCCATCACCCCCCCATCCCACCCCCCCCTACCCCCTTCCCTGCCCCACAGACCTTGCATATATTTGTACATATTTATTACTCTTTTTTACTCGTACATATTCACTACCCAATTTATTCTATTAATGATGCACATATAGCTATAATTCTATTTATTTTGATGGTTTTGACACCTGTCTACATGTTTTGTTTTATTGTCTGTCTCCCCCTTCTAGACTGTAAGCCCATTGTTGGGTAGGGACCGTCTATATATGTTGCCAACTTGTACTTCCCAAACGCTCTGCACACAGTAAGTGCTCAATAAATATGATTGAATGAATGAATTATTATTACTATGACCCTAGACTTATGGGATGCTCAGCTCTATTTTTCATACTTTTTTATATTATTTCATCAATCAATCAATCAATCGTACTTATTGAGCACTTAGTGTGTGCAGAACACTGTACTAAGTGCTCATCATTCTTATTAAGACTGCCACCAAATCCTCCATGACCTTATTTATAGATTGTGAACTTCTGGAAGGCCAAAGATGACACTGGCATTTATTAAGTGCTTACTATGTGCAAAGCACTATTCTAAGCAATGGGGAGGTTACAAGGCGATCAGGCTGTCCCATGGGGGGCTCACATTCTTAATCCCCATTTTACAGATGAGGTAACTGAGGCCCAGAGAAGCTACATGACTTGCCCAAAGTCACACAACTGACAACTGGCAGAGCAGGGATTTGAACCTATGACCTCTGACTCCAGATCCCGGGCTCTTTCCACTGAGTCACGATAGTGGATAGAGCATGGGACTGGGAGTCGGAAGGTCACGGGTTCTAATCCCAGCTCCTCCACTAGTCTGTGTGACCTTAGGCAACTCAATTCACTTCTCTGGGCCTCAGTTCCCTCATCTGTAAAATGCAGATTGAGACTATGAGCCCCACAGGGGAAAAGGACTGTGTCCAGCCTGATTTCCTTGTATCCACCCCAGCACTTAGTACAGTGCCTGGCACATAGTAAGCACTTAACAAATACCACAGTTATTATTAATAATAATGATGGCATTTGTTAAGCACTTACTATGTGCAAAGCACTGTTCTAAACGCTGGAGAGGATACAAGGTGAATAGGTTGTCCCACGTGGGGCTCACAGTCTTAATCCCCATTTTACAGATGAGGTAACTGAGGCACAGAGAAGTGAAGTGACTTGCCCAAAGTCACAGAGCTGACAAACGGTGGAGCCGGGATTAGAACCCACGACCTCTGACTCCCGAGCCCAGGCTTTTTCCACTGAGCCACGCTGCTACCCATAAAGCAGTTATTATTAAATCTCACCTGTGCATTTTCCCCTCAAGGCTCAATATAGTGCTCTTTAAGCAATGAAAGCTTAATTAATGCTATTTTTTAATGGTATTTCTTAAAAGCTTACTATGGGTCAAACACCATTCTAAGCACTGGGGTAAATACAAGTCTTTGGGGTAACTGAGGCACAGAGAGATTAAGTTGCTTGCTCAAGGTCACACAGCAGACAAGTGGCGGAGCTAGAATTAGAAGCCTCGTCCTCTTATTCTCCAGCCGAGCTCTTTCCACTAAGCCATGCTGCTTCGATCTGTGACCTTGGGGCACAGAGAATCAATGTGACTCAGTGGAAAGAGCCCAGGCTTTGGAGTCACAGGTCATGGGTTCAAATCCTGACTCCGCCGCTTGTCATCTGTGTGACTGGGCAAGTCACTTCACTTCTCTGAGCCTCAGTTACCTCATCTGTAAAATGGGGATTAGGACCGTAAGCCCCCGTGGGACAGCCTGATCACCTTGTAACCTCCCCAGCGCTTAGAAGAGTGCTTTGCACATAGTAAGCACTTAATAATAATAATAATAATCATAATAATAATAATTGTTATTATTATTATTATGATTATTATTATTATTATTATTATTTGATATTCACCCCCATTATTATTATTATCTTATCTGGCACATAATGATCATCATCATCATCATAATTGTGGTATTTGTTAAGTGCTTACTGTGTGCTAAGTACTGTTCTGAGTGCTGGGGGAGTTACAAGGTAATTCATTCCTTCAATCGTATTTATTGAGCGCTTACTGTGTGCAGAGCACTGTGAAGCGGGGATAAAGCGCTCAATAATTACGATTGAATGAATGAATGAATGAATGATTTTTGAGGAGTGGAGTGACATGCCCAGAGCGTTTCTGTAGAAAGATAATCCAGGCAGCAGAGTGAAGTATGGACTGGAATGGGGAGAGACAGGAGGATGGGAGATCAGAGAGGAGGCTGATGCAGTCATCCAGTGGGTATAGGATGAGTAATTGTTCTAACGTGGTAGTGGTTTGGATGGACAAGAAAGGGCAGATCTTGATGATGTTGTGAATAATAATAATAATAATAATAATAATAATAATAATAATAATAATTATTATTATTATTATTATTATTATTAAGCACTTACTATGTGCAAAGCACTGTTCTAAGCGCTGGGGAATTTACAAGGTGATCAGGTTGTCCCACGTGGGGCTCACGGTCTTAATCCCCTTTTTACAGAGGAGGCAACTGAGGCCCAGAGAAGTGAAGTGACTTGCCCAAGTTCACACAGGTGACAAGCGGTGGAGGGGGATTCGAACCCCTGACGTCTGACTCGAATGCCCGGGCTCTTGCCACTGAACCACACTGCTTCTCTATACTGTATCAATCAATCATATTTATTGAGCGCTTACTGCATGCAGAGCACTGTACTAAGCGCTTGGGAAGTACAAGTCGGCAACACATAGAGGCAGTCCCTACCCAACAGCGGGCTCACAGTCTAGAAGGGGGAGACAGACAACAAAACAAAACATATTAACAAAATAAAATAAATAGAATAGATATGCATAAGTAAGATAAATAAATGAATAAATAAATAAATAAATAAATAAATAAATGGATAAATGAATAAATAAATAAATAAATGGATAAATGAATAAATAAATAAATAAATAAATAAATAAATAAATAAACGAATGAATGAATGAATAAATAAATAAATAAATAGAGTAATAAGGTGAAGGTGAGACAGGCAGGTTTTGGTGACAGATTGGATGTGTGGGGTGAATGAGAGAGCGGAGTCGTGGATGATGCCAAGGTTGTGGGCTTGTGAGACGGGAAGGATGGTTGTGCCGTATTAAGCACTGAACCTAGGGCTCAGAGTCTAAATAGGAGGGAGAACAAGTATTGAATCCTCATTTGACAGGTGAGGGAACTGAGGAACAGAGAAGTAAAGTGATTTACCCAAGGTCATACAGCAGACAGGTGGCAGAGCAGAGATTAGAACCCAGGTCCTTCTGACTCTCAGTCCCGTGCTAAACCTAACTTCTTCTTGAGTACCGCACAACAATATAAGAGACACATTTCCTGCCCTCAACGAGTTTCCAGTATAGAAAGGGAGACAGACATTAATAGAAAGAAAGAAATTATGGATGCGGACATAAATTCTGTGGGGCTGAGAGACACAGAAGGGAGTGGGAAAAGAGTTCTAATCCCGGCTCCGCCACTTATCAACTGTGACTTTCGGGAAGTCACTTCATTCATTCATTCGCATTTATTGAGCGCTTACTGTGTGCAGAACACTGTACTAAGTGCTTGGGAAGTACAAGTCAGCAACGTATAGAGACGGTCCCTACCCAACAAGTGGCTCACAGTCTAGAAGGGAGAGACAGACAACAAAAGCGTGCGGAAGAAGCAGCGTGGCTCAGTGGAAAGAGCCCGGGCTTTGGAGTCAGAGGTCTTGGGTTCTAATCAATCAATCAATCAATCAATAGTATTTATTGAGCGCATACTGTGCACAGAGCACTGTACTAAGCGCTTGGGAAGTACAAGTTGGCAACATATAGAGACAGTCCCTACCCAACAGTGGGCTCACAGTCTAAAAGGGGGAGACAGAGAACAAAACCGAACATACTAACAAAATAAAATAAATAGAATAGATATGTTATCCCGGCTCCAAGACTTGTCAGTTGTGTGACTTTGGGCAAATCACTTAACTTTTCTGTGCCTCAGTTCCCTCATCTGTAAAATGGGGATGAAGACAGTGAGCCCCACGTGGGACAATCTGATGACCTTGTATCCCCCCCAGAGCTTAGAACAGTGCTTTGCACATTACGCGTTTAACAAATACTATAAAAAAAAACCCAAAACAAAACAGTAGACAAGCATCAACAGCATCAATATAAATAGAATTATAGATATACACACAAGTACTGTTCTAAGTGCTGGGGTAGATACACGGTAAAAAAGTTGTCCCACATGGGGCTCACAGTATTAATCCCCATTTTACAGGTGAGGTGACTGAGGCACAGAGAAGTTAAATGGCTTGTTCAAGGTCACACAGCAGACAAACAGAGGAGCTGGGATTAGAACTCAGGCCCTTGCTCTTTCCACTAAGCCCCGCTGCTTGGATCCCTGACCTTGGGACATTTGATATTCAGCCCCCACCTGCGACAGCATTTACGTACGTATTTTTAAATTATATATTTGAAATTGCTTATTTATTCTATTAATTTCTGCCTCCCCTTCTAGACTGTATGTTCGTGGTGGGCAGGGAACGTGTCATACTAACTCTGTTGTATTGTCTTCTCCTAAGCACTTAGTAGAGTGCTCTGCAAATAGTAAACACTCAATAAATACCATTGATTGACTGATTGATCGCTTGATTAATCTACCTGTGCTTAGAACAGTGCCTGACTCAAAGTAGGGGCTTAACAAATACCATTAAAAAAAAATACCAATGATGGGAAAGAGCTTTGTAAAATGTGTCATATAATACATTCTTGAAACAGCTTGGCTTAGGAGTCAGAAGGTCATGGGTTCTAATCCCTGTTCCGCTACTTGTCTGCTGTGTGACCTTGGGGAAGTTATTTCATTTCTGTCTGCCTCAGTTGTCTCATCTGTAAAAGGGGGCTTGAGACTGTGATTCCTATGTGAGACAGGGACTGTCTGCTGTGTGACCTTGAGCAAGTCACTTCACTTCTGTCTGCCTCAGTTTTCTCATCTGTAAAAGGGGAATTGAGACTGTGAGTCCTATGTGAGACAGGGACTGTGTCCAACCTGATAAACTTGTATCTACCCCTGCACTTAGTACAGTGCCTGGAATATAATAAACATTTAACAAAGCACAACAACTGTATATATGTCTGTACAGATTTTTTACTCTATTTATTTTATTTGTACATATTTACTATTCTATTTATTTTGTTAATGAATGTTAACTTTATTTTGTTAGCTTTATTTCTACTTATTCTGATGACTTGACACCTGTCCACTAGTTTTGTTTTGTTGTCTGTCTCCCGCTTCTAGACCGTGAGCCCATTGTTGGGTAGGGACCGTCTCTATATGTTGCCAACTTGTACTTCCCAAGTGCTTAGCACAGTGCTCTGCACACAGTAAGCACTCAATAAATACGATTGAATGAATGAATGAACAAATACCATAATCATTATTATTTAAAAAAAAGAAGGAGGGAGGGAGGGGGTTATCAAGCCTGAAAAAGGTCCCCAATTTCAAAGATCTCAATCAACTTTAAATGAATAGTTGTACTAAATTCTTATTAATAATAATCATATTAATAATTATGGTATTTGTTAAGCACTTACTATGTGCCAGGCACTGTGCTAAGCACTGGGGGAGGTACAAGTAAATCAGTTTGGACACAGTCCCTGTCCCACATTGGGCTCACAGGTTCAATCCCCATTTTACAGATGAGGTAACTGAGGCACAGAGAAGTGAAGTGACTTAAGCCAAGGTCACACAGCAGAGAAGTGAAGTGGCTTGCCCAAGGTCACACAGCAGAGAAGTGAAGTGGCTTGCCCAAGGTCACACAGCAGACAAGTGACGGAGCTGGGATTGGAACCCATAACCTTCTGATTCAGAGAAGCAGTGTGGCTCAGTGGAAATCAATCAATCAATCAATCAATCATATTTATTGAGTGCTTACTTTGTGCTGAGCACTGTACTAAGCGCTTGGGAAGTACAAGTTGGCAACATATAGAGACAGTCCCTACCCAACAGTGGGCTCACAGTCTAAAAAGAGCACAAGAGCACAAGCTTTGGAGTCAGAGGTCATGGTTTCAAATCCTGCCTCCGCCAATTGTCAGCTGTGTGACTTTGGGCAAGTCACTTCACTTCTCTGTGCCTCAGTTACCTCATCTGTAAAATGAGGATGAAGACTGTGAGCCCCCCGTGGGACAACCTGATCACCTTTTATCCTCCCCAGGGCTTAGAACAGTGCTTTCCACATAGTAAGTCTTTAATAACTGTCATCATTATTATTGTTATTTTTATTATTGTTCAATGGGAAATAGCTCCATCTACTATGCCACTTTGCTACACGAATATCAAAATGGATTTAAAATGAATAGCTGTAATAAATTTGTATTGCAATGAGGAACCTAAGTCCCTTTGGTTGCATATTTATTTATTCTGCTGAGCAGTAAGAGAGCTTAGCCCAACACAGACAAGTTTAGCTATTACATCCTCCTTGGTTTTCACCCAGTGGACATCTTGGCAGCAAACAGAGACTTCTCATAAAATACAAATGTTCTTAGAAAACATAAGTTATTTTGGTACTCCAGGGTCTAATAATTGCTTCTTAGTGAATTTTTTATTTCCGTTTCTGTTGGGGAGCGAGAAAAACGATTCCTCGAAGAAATATGCAAATTAATCTCGGGCTCCTCTAGATATGACAACGTTGATAATGTAATGTTTCTATTAAAAATATCCTATTGCATGTATATCACACCTTGCTACTAGTTAGAGTTTTGTCATGTCTGATGAGGTCATAAATTCCAGAGAAGCAGCGTGGCTCAGTGGAAAGCGCCCGGGTTTGGGAGTCAGAGGTCATGGGTTCTAATCCTGACAACACCACTTGCCTTCTGTGTGACTTTGGGCAAGTCATTTAATAATAATAATAATGGCATTTTATTAAGCGCTTATTATGTGCAAAGCACTGTTCTAAGCGCTGGGGAGGTTACAAGGTGATCAGGTTGTCCCACGGGGGGCTCACAGTCTTCATCCCCATTTTACAGATGAGGTAACTGAGGCCCAGAGAAGTGAAGTGACTTGCCCAAAGTCACACGGCTGACAATTGGCAGAGCCGGGATTTGAACCCATGAACTCTGACTCCAAAGCCCAGGCTCTTTCCACTGAGCCACGCTGCTTCTCTAACTTCTCTGTGCCTCAGTTCCCTCATCTGTAAAATGGGGATAAAGACTGTGAACCCCATGTGGGACAACCTGATTACCTTGTATCCCCCCCAGTGCTTAGAACAGTTCTTGGCACATAGTAAGCACTTAAAAAATACCATCATTATCAATTGAGGGACACCAGTAGATCACAAATGAAGTTAATTTATTTTATTTTATTTTATTTTTAGAGAAGCAGCGTGGCTCAGTAGGAAAGAGCCCGGGCTTTGGAGTCAGAGGTCATGGGTTCAAATCCCGGCTCTGCCAATTGTCAGTTGTGTGACTTTGGGCAAGTCACTTCACTTCTCTGTGCCTCAGTTACCTCATCTGTAAAATGGGGATTAAGACTATGAGCCCCACGAGGGACAACCTGATCACCTTGTAACCTCCCCAGCGCTTAGAACAGTGCTTTGCACGTAGTAAGTGCTTAAGAAATGCCATTATTATTAGAGAGGCAGCCTGGCTCAGTGGAAAGAGCCCGGGCTTTGGAGTCAGAGGTCATGGGTTCAAACCCCGGCTATGCCACTTGTCAGCTGTGTGACTTTGGGCAAGTCACTTCACTTCTCTGGGCCTCAGTTCCCTCATCTGGAAAATGGGGACTAAGTCTGTGAGCCCCACGTGGGACAACTTGATTACCTTGCATCTACCCCAGCGCTTAGAACAGTGCTTTGCACATAGTAAGTGCTTAATAAATGCCATTATCATTATTATTATTATTAGTAGTAGTAGTAGTACTGGTCTCCCCCGTAAAATGATTAGCTCCTCAAGGGCAAGGATTGTGTCATTTACTCTATTTATTTATTTATTTATTTTATTTGTACATATCTATTCTACTTATTTTATTTTGTTAGTATGTTTGGTTTTGTTCTCTGTCTCCCCCTTTTAGACTGTGAGCCCACTGTTGGGTAGGGACTGTCTCTATATGTTGCCAATTTGTACTTCCCAAGCGCTTAGTACAGTGCTCTGCACATAGTAAGCGCTCAATAAATACGATTGATGATGATGATGTCATTGTGGGTAGGAAGTGAGTCTGTCTGTTGTTGTATTGAACACTCCCAAGCTTTTAGTACAGTGTTGTGCACACAATAAACACTCAATAAAGATGATTAACTGATTGACTAATCCTACTGTATTCTCTCCAGAGCTTATTACAGTGCTCTGCAAACAGTAGGCTCTCAGTTAAGTATGGCTGGTCTATTAATTAGGGGAAATGAAAGCACAGAGTGGAGAGGTGACTCATTGAGGGTGCTTAATTAATTAAGTGTAGCACTTGGTAAGTGCTTATTATGTGCTAAGTACTGTACTAAGTGCTGTGCACAGTGAGCGCTCAATAAATATAAATGAATGAATGGGGTAGATGCAAGTTAATTGGTTTGGACACAAACCCTACCCCACAGGGGGCTCACAGTCTAAGTAGGAGGGTGATGGATTTTATCCCCATTATTGTTCAGGTAAACTGAGTCGGTAAGTCATACTGATTGAGTGCTTACTGTATGCAGAACACTGAACTAAGCGCTTGGGAGAGTACAATGTGCCTCAGTTACCTTATCTGTAAAATGGAGACTAAGACTGTGAGCCCCATGTGGGACAAACTGATTACCGTGTGTCTCCCCCAGTGTTTAGAACCAAGCTTGGCACATAGTAAGCACTTAATAAATACCATATTTTAGGGGAAGATGCATGGCTTAGTGGAAAGAACACGGGCTTGGGAGTCAGAGGTCATGGGTTCTAATCCCTGCTCCGCCATTTGTCAGCTGTGTGGCTTTGAATAAGTCACTTCACTTATCTATGCCTCAGTTATGTCATCTGTAAAATGGGGATGGAGACTGTGAGACCCACGTGGGACAACCTGATAACCTTTTTATTTATATTAAAAAATAAATATTTTTATAAATATGAATATTTTATAAATATACAATATTTTATATTGAAATAAAATATTTATTTTATTTGTACATATTTATTCTATTATTTATTTTATTTTGTCAATATGTTTTGCTCTCTGTCTCCCCCTTCTAGACTGTGAGCCCGCTGTTAGGTAGGGACTGTCTCTATATGTTGCCAACTTGTACTTCCCAAGCGCTTAGTACAGTGCTCTTCACACAGTAAGTGCTCAATAAATACAATTGATTGACTGATTGATTGGGTAGGGACCGTCTCTATATATTGCCAACTTGTACTTCCCAAACGCTTAATACAGTGCTCTGCACAGAGTAAGTGCTCAATAAATAGGATTGAATGAATGAATGAATGAATGAATAACCTTAATAATAATGATGGTATTTGTTAAGTGCTTACTATATGCCAAGCACTGTTCAAAGCACTGGGGGGGGGGGGGGGGGCGGGAATAGAAGGTAATCAGGTTGTAATCACCTTGTATCTATCCCAGTGCTTAGAACAGTGCTTGGCACATAGTAAGCGCTTAACAAATACCATCATTATTATTATTACCAGTACAATAAAACAATGAACAGACATAGTCCCTGCCCACAACAAAATTGCAGTCTAGAGGATGACCTTACTGTCTAGATGCAACATTTTGCACATAGTAAGTGCTTAATAAATACCATCGTTATTATTATTATTATTATTATTATTATTATTATTATCAAACATCTAAACAAGATCACGAACAATGATGGCTGGAGTACAGTCAGTTTCCTAGCACGGATTCTCTGCTCACCCTAAAACACATGAAGAGAATGAGCCACAGCAGAAAACACTGGAAGGAACCCGAGGACCTGGGTTCTAATCCCGACTCCGCCACTTCTCCGCTATGTGACCCAAAAAGGCTTACAGTGACTGGGGGAGAGAGACATTAATATTAAATAGACGAATTACAGATATAAACACACACATTGCTCTAATGCTAAATTAATAATGAATAAATAATAAAGTTATTATAACCCAGCAAGCAAGAGATAAATCATTTCAAGGTCTTGTACGGAGTTCTGCTTATGATAATAATAATAATAATAATAATAATAATAATAATAATAATAGCATTTATTAAGCGCTTGCTATGTGCGAAGTACTGTTCTAAGCGCTGGGGAGGATACAAAGTGATCAGGTTGTCCCACGGGGGGCTCACAGTCTTCATCCCCATTTTCCAGATGAGGGAACTGAGGCACAGAGAAGTTAAGTGACTTGCCCAAAGTCACACAGCTGACAATTGGCAGAGTCGGGATGTGAACCCATGACCTCTGACTCCAAACCCGGGCTCTTTTCCACTGAGCCACGCTGCTTCTCACGATAGGCATCTGGCTCAGTGCTCTGCACACAGTTAGTGCCAAGAACTCTGCTCTGACACACTAGGCAACCATTACAGTACTCATCACACAATAGGCACCCAGCGCAGTGCTTATCACACAGTAGGCAGCCAGAACAGTGCTTTATGAACAATACACGCTCAGTCCATTCTAATGAGTACCCAAAATTCAAATTCTAGAGCAGGAGAATTTGGAGACCGTAAGCCCACTGTTGGGTAGGGACTGTCTCTATATGTTGCCAACTTGTACTTCCCAAGCGCTTAGTACAGTGCTCTGCACACAGTAAGTGCTCAATAAATACGATTGATTGATTGATTGATTGACTAAATCCAGGACAAGATCCCAGACCACCAGATTACCAAACTTGATTTTTCCCACAGACTGTGAGCCCACTGTTGGGTAGGGACTGTCTCTATATGTTGCCAACTTGTACTTCCCAAGCACTTAGTACAGTGCTCTGCACACAGTAAGTGCTCAATAAATACGATTGATGATGATGATGATCATCTAGTTTTCAGGATCCACTGATTAATTCCATTGTATTTCAATCAATCAATCAATCAATCATATTTATTGAGCACTTAGTGTGTGCAGAGCACTGTACTAAGTGCTTGGGAAGTACAAGTTGGCAACATATAGTGACGGTCCCTACCCAACAGTGGGCTCACAGTCTAGAAGGGGGAGACAGAGAACAAAACAAAACACATTAACAAAATTAAATAAATAGAATAGATATGTACAAGTAAAATAAATAAATAGAGTAATAAATACGTACAAACATATATACATATATACAGGTGCTGTGGGGAAGGGAAGGAGGTAAGGCGGGGGGGATGGAGAGGGGGAGGAGGGGGAGAGGAATATTTTTACATATTTATTGATTAATGATGTGTATCTAGCTATAATTCTATTTATTCGGATGGTATTGACACCTATCTACTTGTTTTGTTTTTTGTCTGTCTCCCCCCTTCTAGACTGTGAGCCCGTTGTTGGGTAGGAACTGTCTCTATATGCTGCCAATTTGTACTTCCCAAGCACTTAGTACAGTGCTCTGCATGCAGTAAGTGTTCAATAAATATGATTGCGTGGATAAATGAACTCTAGTTATCCAAGCATTTTCCAGATTAAAAATGTAAACTGGAGGCATCCAAATTCCGTCTTTGTCATTCCCCTGCTGTCTAAACCTGGGCAAATCACTTAACTTCCCTTTGTCTCAGTTTCCCCATCTACAAAATAGGGATTCACTGTCTAATCTCCCTCCTACCTCAATTGTGAGCCACATGAAGCACAGGCTATGTGTTTATTACATAGCCTGGCACATAGTAAACAGAGGTAATTCTTCTTATTATTATTACAATAATAAAAAAATCCCAACTGTTATGTCAGCCCGGAAAGTATCATTTTGAGCTAGAAACGTATTCTTTTCATAACTAATGCATCCTTACAGGCAAGCCTATATGCTCATTTGCCCGTTGAGTTGAATAATTCCAAAAGAGTTGTTCTGGTCTATTGGGCAAATAAGACGTATTACCAAAATACCTATAATACATGAAAAATGCTCCTTTGTGAACAGCTTCATTTGCCTAAGGAGATGGAACAGTCCCTGAAATGGTTGTGGTATGTATCAAAAAGGAGGAAAAAATTATATTCATTCAAATATGTAGGATAAGTAGGAAATGAATAGCAGAATGCTACTCCAATAAATATTAGTTTGCTACCTAGAATCTCAATTAATGTTTCATGCTGAATAACTTATTCTCTGAACTTCCTCTTACGGAAATAAGTCCACCATTACAAGCCCGAAACGTCTGTATGATGCAGAGTAGAGCGCAACCGTTCTGCGGTAAAATCAAGGAGCAAGCTATAGTATCAAATTGAGTCCGTCAGAATGGTCCAGAGAGGTGGTATAAAGGCAGGTGAAAAAGCCCTTCATCATCAATCGTATTTATTGAGCGCTTACTATGTGCAGAGCACTGTACTAAGCGCTTGGGAAGTACAAATTGGCAACATATAGAGACAGCCCCTACCCAACAGTGGGCTCACAGTCTAAAAGCCCTTCAGGTAGAATAATAACTAGGCTGGATTTGCTACATCTTGGTGGGGAAAGGCAAGGCCCAGGAAATGTAAAGACCTGTTCTGCTCCTCGTAATAATAGCCTGAGTGATGTGGGATAATCAATCAATCAATGGTATTTATAATGATAATAATAATAATAATAACAATAATGGCATTTATTATGCACTTACTATGTGCAAAGCACTGTTTTAAGTGCTGGGGAGGTTACAAGGTGATCAGGTTGTCCCACGGGGGGCTCGCAGTCTTAATCCCCATTTTACAGCTGAGGTAACTGAGGCCCAGAGAAGTGAAGTGATTTGCCCAAAATCACACAGCTGACAATTGGCAGAGCCGGGATTCGAACCCATGAACTCTGACTCCAAAGCCCGGGCTCTTTCCACTGAGTCACGGTGATTTGAATTTATGAAGCATTCATTCAGCTGTACTTATTGAGCACTTACTGTATGCAGAGCACTGTATTAAGCGCTTGGGAGAGTACGATAGTACAATAAACAGACCCATTCCCTGCCCACAATGAGCTTACAGTCTAGAGGGCACGGCATAATGGATAGATCACAGGCCCGGGAGTCAGAAGGTCATGGGTTCTAATCCCAGCTCCGCTACTTGTCTGCTGTGTGACCTTGGACAAGTCACTCAGGTCTCTGGGCCTCAGTTACCTCATCTGTAAAATGGTGATGGAGATCACCAGCTTAACGCAAGACAGCTACTGCATCCACCCCAATTTGCTTGTATTCATCCTAGCACTTACTATGTGCCAGGCACTGTACTAAGCGCTGGGGTAGATTTAAGTAAATTGGACTGGACTCAGACCCTGTACCGCCATGGGGGATCAGAATATTAAGCCCCATTTTACAGATGAGGGAACTGAGGCACAGAGAGGTGAAATGATTTGCCCAAGGTCACACAGAAGACAAGCGGTTAGAATCCACGTCCTCTGACTCCAGGCTACTGTTCTAGCCACTAGGCAAGACTGCTTTTCTGTAAGTTTCAGACTGTAAGCTCCTTGTGGGCAGAGCCATGTCTACCAGTTCTGTTATATTGTGCTCTCCCAAGTGCTTAATAGGGTGTTCTGCACCCAGTAATCGCTCAATAAATACCACTGATTGATTGATCGATTTGAATTTTGAATTTCACTGATTTTTGCACTTACTGTGTGCAGAGCAGTGTACTGAGCTCTTGGGAGCATGCAATAAAGTCAGTAGACAATAAAATTAGTAAAGTTATGAGAATCAATCAATCAATCAATCATATTTATTGAGCCCTTACTGTGTGCAGAGCACTGTACTAAGCACTTGGGAAGTACAAGTTGGCAACATATAGAGACAGTCCCTACCCAACAGTGGGCTCACAGTCTAAAAGAGAAGCAGCATGGCTTAGTGGAAAGAGCAGCAGCCTGGGAGTCAAAGGTGGTGGGTTCGAATCCCACTCTGCCACTTATCAGCTGTATGACTTCGGGCAAGTCACTTAACTTCTCCGTGCTTCAGTTACCTCATCCGTAAAATGGGGACCAAGACTGTGAACCCCATTTTTAGAATAGTGCTTGGCACATAGTAAGTGCTTATCAAATACCATCATCGTTATTATTAGATGCAATCTCTGCCTGCAAGGAGTTAACAGTACACTGTGTGCAGAACGTTGTATTAAATGCTTGGGAGAGTACAATAGAGTGAATAGACATGATCCCCACCCTCAAGGAGTTTACACTTAAAGGTAATAATGATGGTATTTCTTAAGTGCTGACTATGTGCCAAGCACTGTTCTAAGCGCTGAGGGAGATACAAGGTAATCAGGTTGTCTCATGTGGGGCTCACAGTCTTTAATCCCCATTTTACAGATGAAGTAGTTGAGGCACAGAGAAGTGACGTGACTTGCCCAAAGTCACACAGCTGACAAGTGGCGGAGGCGGGATTAGAACCCACGACCTCTGACTCCTAAATCAGCGCTCTTTCCACTGATCTACGCTGTCTCCCCTGTCTAGACTGTGAGCCCATTGTTGGGTAGGGACCATCTCTATATGTTGCTGCTATTACAGTGCTCTGCACACAGTAAGCGCTCAATAAATACTATTGAATGAATGAATGAATTAATTAATGAGCACTGTAATGAACACTTGGGAGAGTACAATAGAGTTAGTAGAAAAGATCCCTGTCCTCAAGGAGCTTATAGGATGGGCAGGGCATTCATTCATTCATTCATTCATTCATTCATTCATTCTTTCTTTCTTTCTTTCATTCATTCATTCATTCAATCATATTTATTAAGTGCTTACTGGGTACAGAGCACTGTACTAAGCACTTGGGAAAGAACAATACAACAGTGAAGAGTGGCAATCCCTGCCCACAACAGGCTCATAGTCTAGAGGAGAGGAGGCAGACATCAATACAAATAAACAGACTTCAACACAAATAAATACTCCCCGAAGTCATGAGCATGTCCAGAGAGACAACGTGGCCTAGTGGGTAGAGCCCGGGCCTGGGACTCAGGAAGTCATGAGTTCTAATCCTAGCTATTCCATTGGTCTACTGTGTGACTCTGGACAAGTCACTTCACTTCTCTGTGCCTCAGTTCCTTCATTTGTAAAACAGAGACTAAGACTGGGAGCCTCATGCGGGACAGAGACTATATCCGACTTGATTATATCTACCCAGTGCTTAGTACAGTGCCTGGCCCATAGTAAATGCTAAACATCGCTAAAATCTGCTCTTTCCTCTCCATCCAAACTACTACCTTGCTGATCCAAGCATTTATCCTATTCCATTTTGACCACTCCTCACTGAATCCCGGCCTCACTCATTTCATTCATTAATTCAATCGTATTTATTGAGCACTTACTACATAAAGAGCACTGTACTAAGTGCTTGGGAGAGTACAATATAACAATAAACAGACACATTCCCTGCCCAAAATGAGCTTACAGTCTAGAGGGGGAGAAGGACATAAATACAAATAAATAAAATTGCAGATGTCTACATGAGTGCTTTGGGACTGGGAAGGGGGAAGAATAAAGGGAGCAGGTCAGGGTCATCCAGAAGGGAGTGGGAGATGAGGAAAAGAGGGTTTAGTCAGGGAAGGCGTCTTGGAGGAGATGGGCCTTCAATAAAGCTTTGAAAGGGGGGAGAGTCATTGTCTATGGGATTTGAGGAGGGAGGGCATTCCAGGCGAGAGGCAGGATGTTCCCTCTCCGAAAGCTTGTTCAGATTTCTCACCTATAATAATGATAATAATAATAACGATGGCATTTGTTAAGTGCTTACTATGTGCCAAGCACTGTTCTAAGCTCTGGGCTAGATACAAGGTAATCAGGTTGTCTCACATGGAGCTCACTGTCTTTATCCCCATTTTACAGATGAGGGAACTGAGGCACAGAGAAGTGAAGCAGCTTGCTCAAGGTCACACAGCACACAAGTGGCGGAGCCGGGATTAGAACCCACATCCTCTGACTCCCAAGCCCGGACTCTTTCCGCTAAGCCACGCTGCTTCTCCAGTGAGGTCATTTATTCAGAAAAGATAAACCCTTAGGATCGAAGTCTTGCAAATTATCATTTCATTCCAATTTCATTGGACAGAGATGGAGTTAAATATTTCATCAGAGCAGCCCGGGATGGGAACGCACGCAGAGTCTGAAGGAGAAAGTTGCATAAATGTATTTCGGATTCCACCCCGAAATTCTCTTCGTTCTCTTCCAACCAAAACATACTGACTTTAACACACCACGGGGAGAAATAGGCGAGTATACATTCTACTCCGCGTCATTTCTAAAAATAGGAGTCGAAACTCCACATTTTGACCTATTTTAATTCGCCTCACCTTTGCCGCCTTTACCTCCGAGATACTATTATTTGTTACCTCTGAAGAAATAATCGCGTGGAATGAATAAAGAATAAAAAAGAGGCAGTGTCGCCGAGTGGATAGAAAATGGGCCTGGAACTCAGAAGGACCTGAGTTCTAAACCTAGCTCTGCCAATTGTCTGCTGTGTGTCCTTGGGTAAGTCACTTATCTTCTCAATGCCTCAGTTAACTCAACTATATAAGAGGGGTTAAGACTGTGAGCCCAGTATGGGACAGGGACTGTGTTCAACCGGATTACCTTGAATGCCTCCCCCTGTGAATTGTGAAATCCTTCCTGGTTAGGGATCATGTCTACCAACTCTGCTGTACTGAACTTCTTTCCCAAGCGCTTAGTATAGTGCTCTGCACACCGTGTAAGCTCAATATTCAACAAAATGCTCCCAGAGCATGGTGGAGCTGTCCGAATCAAGTAGATGACTAAAAAATTAACCCTATACTCTGGACTTTTGAAAATAATCCCTTTGTTCATTCATTCATTCATTCAATCGTATTTATTGAGCGCTTACTGTGTGCAGAGCACTGTACAAAGTGCTTGGGAAGTACAAGTCGGCAACATATAGAGACGGTCCCTACCCAACAACGGGCTCGCAGTCTAGAAGGGGGAGACGGACAACAAAACAAAATATGTGGATGGGGTCAAGTCATCAGAATAAATAGAAATAAAGCTAGATGCACATCATCTAGCCCAGAGAAGTCAAGTGACTTGCCTAACGTCACACAGCAGACAAATGGCGGAGCCGGAGTTAGTACAGTGCTGTGCACACAGTAAGCATTCAATAAATACAATTGAATGATTGCAGTAATAATAATAATAATAATAATAATAATAATAATAACAATAATAATAGCGGTATTTGTTAAGTGCTTACTATGTGCAAAGCACTGTTCTAAGTGCTGGGGGGATGCAAGGTGATTGGGTTGTCCCATGTGGGGCTCACAGTCTTCATCCCCATTTTCCAGATGAGGTGACTGAGGTACAGAGAAGTTAAGTGACTTGCCCAAAGTCACCCAGCAGACAAGTGGCAGAGCCGGCAGTGTTAGTGGAAGGGGTAATATTTATTGAACAACCTATGCATACTGTAGAAGATGCATGGCATAGTGGAAAGAGCATGGGCCTGGGGGTTAGAGGACCAAGAGTGTAATCCCAGCTCCCTTATTTATCTGCTGTGTGACCTTGGGCAAGTCATTTCACCTCTCTGTGCCTCAATTATCTCATCTGGAAGATGGGGATTAAGATTTATGTGGGACATGGACTGTGTCCAACCTGATTATCTTGAACCTAGCACTGTGCCCAACCTGATTAAACCTTGAATCTACCACAGCGTCTGGTGCATAATAAAGCACTTGACAAATATCATTTAAAAAAAAAGAGAGGACAAGATTGGGAATCAAGAGACCTGTTTTCTAATCCCTGCTTTTCCACGAGCTTGCTGTGTGACCTTGGGCAAGTCACCTATGTTCTCTGTTCCTCAGTTTCCGTATCTGTAAAGGTAGCTTTACAGGATAGAAAGAACATTGATTCTTTTGAAATGTAGTGTTGGAGAAGGCTTTTGCAAATACCATGGACTGCCCGAAAGACAAACAAATAGATTTTAGAGCAAATTAAACCAAAGCGGTCTTTGGAAGGCCAAACGATTAGAATTAGATGAGCATATTTAGGACACATGATCAGGAGGACTAATTAATGCTAGGGAATGTCCAGGGAGAACGTGGAAGAGGCAGCCCAGTGGCTAGATGGATAGAAATTGTAAAATGATAAGGGACTAACCATTAGAAAGGTTATGGATCATGCCAGAGGGCAAGACGTGCTGGAGAAAGTAGATCCGTGGAGATGCTATGAATCGGAAACGACTCGATGTTAATAATAATTAAAAGGTACCTTCACAGGATTGTGAAAGGGAACAATCCCTGTCCCACATGGGGCTCCCATTCTTCATCCCCATTTTACAGGTGTGGAAACTGAGGCCCAGAGAAGTTGGGTCTTGACCAAGGTCACACAGCAGACCAGTGGGGGATCCGGGATTAGAACCCTGGTCCTTCTGAGTCCCCGGCCCATTCTCTTTCCACTCAGCCATTTTGCTTCTCCTGTTTCCAAAGAGCTTAGCACTGTGTTCTTTTCTTCACAGAAAAAAACACTCAATAAATATCATCGATGGGCTGAATGACTTATTCCCTATTAGCCACATTCCTTCTCTGTTCATGTACTATAAAGTGCAGGAGAAGCAGCATGGCCTAGTGGAAAGAGCATGGGCTGGAGTCAGAGAACCTAATAATAATAACAATAATAATTGTGGCATTTATTAAGCACTAACTATACAGCAGTCACTGTATTGTGTTGGGGTGGATATAAGCAGGGAGAAGCAGCGTGGCTCAGTGGAAAGAGCACGGGCTTTGGAGTCAGAGGTCATGGGTTCAAATCCCAGCTCTGCCACTTGTCAGCTGTGTGACTTTGGGCAAGTCACTTCACTTCTCTGGGCCTCAGTTACATCCTCCGTAAAATGGGGATTAAGACTGTGAGCCCCCCGTGGGACAACCTCATCACCTTGTAATCTCCCCAGTGCTTAGAACAGTGCATTGCACATTGTAAGTGATTAATAAATGCCATCATTACTTATAAGAAATTCGGGTCGGATCCAGTCCCTGTCCCATATAGGGCTCACAATCTCAATCCCCATTTTACAGATGAGATAACTGAGGCACAGAGAAATTAAGTGACTTGCCCAAGGCCACACCAGACAAGTAGTGGAGCGGGGAATAAAACCCATGATCCTGTTTCCAGGCCAATGCTCAAGCCATTGTGCCATTCTGCTTCCCTAGACTTTGACTCTAATAATAATAATAATAATAATAATAATGGCATTTGTTAAGTGCTTACTATGTGCAAAGCACTGTTCTAAGCGCTGGGGGAGATACAGTGTGATCAAGTTGTCCCACGTGGGGCTCACAGTCTTAATCCCCATTTTTACAGATGAGGTAACTGAGGCTCAGAGAAGTGAAGTGACTTGCCCAAGGTCACACAGCAGACTTGTGGTGGAGCCGGGATTTGAACCCATGACCTCTGACTCCAAAGCCTGCGCTCTTTCCACTGAGCCACGCCGCTTCTCCTGCCACTCTAATGCCACTCTACCACTGGCTGGCCGTATGACCTTGGTCGAGTCACTTAACTGCCCTGTGTCTCAGTTTCCTCATCTGAAAAATGGGAATTCAAAACCTGTTACTGCTCCTACTTAGATTGTGGAACAGGGATTGCATCTGACCTGATCATCTTGTATCTGCCCTTGTGCTTAGTATAGTGCTTAACAAATACTATTATAGTAATGATGGAATTTGTTTTGGTAAGTGTTTATTATATGCCAAGCACTGTTCTAAGCGCTTGGGTAGATACAAGCTAATCAGGCTGTCTCTCATGTGGCTCACAGTGATTAATCCCCATTTTACAGATGAGGTAACTGAGGCCCGGAGAAGTGAAATGACCTGCCCAAGGTCACACAGCAGACATGTGGGGGAGCCGGGATTAGACTAACTATTGTTATGATTATTATTCGAAGACATAATGCACATCTGGTAAATAGGCAGCATATTATTGTTACTAGAGAAGCAATGTGGCTCAGTGGAAAGAGCCCGGGCTTTGGAGTCGGAGGTCATGGGTTCAAATCTTGGCTTGGCCACTTTTCAGCTGTGTGACTTTGGGCAAGTCACTTCACTTCTCTGTGCCTCAGTTCCCTCATCTGTAAAATGGGGATTAAGACTGTGAGCCCCCTGTGGGAAAACCTGATCACCTTGTAACCTCCCCAGCGCTTAGAACAGTGCTTTGCACATAGTAAGTGCTTAATAAATGCCATTATTATTATCATTATAATTTCCTGAAACCTCCATGTTCATTTCAAAGCATCTTTTAAATCACAAATTTCACATCCAGAATCATCAACTAAGCCTATAGGTGATTATCTTTTCTTTTTTGGAATAAAGAACAGCCAATACTACTACAGGAAGGATAATATTTCTCTTAGAATAACCAATTCAGCTCCTGACAGGAGTTTATAGATGAAATAAGACATGATCGTGCCCTACTTAAAAAAGGTAAATATTATTAAGTGATAATTGAAGACTTTAGTCCATTTCCATATTATTGAAGGAGCCAACTATCTTCATTTGCATGCACAGATTAAGATTCAAAATCACCTTTTACAGCCCAAAAGACAGAGATGAAGACTTCACACAAGGTTACATTATGAAAGAATGACAAAGTACTGAAACAAAAGTCCTAGTGATTACCTTTTATCGGATGGAATTTTTACAGACATAGAAAATGCACCATAAATTGCTCACATCTCGTCTTTTACAATGAAATGAAAAAATGCTGCGGATTCAATTACTCAGGTGGACACCTATTAACCTAATCATGGCTGAAATTCTTTTCACATCCTGACGATTCCCCAAGCTGCCTGCTGCAGAAAGAAATAATTTATGCAATTATAAAATTTGTCGCGGCTAAAACATAAACCAGATTCCGATGGATCTGAAAATCACCGAAGCCTCTGAGTTGGTTAAGACAATCAAATCCTATTGGAAACTGCAAATGACCAAACTCCTGACTAGATTTTGATGAAACTCTGCTTAGTACAGTGCTCTGCACATAGTAAGCGCTCAATAAATACGATTGATGATGATTGATGATGAAACTCATAAAACGAGCCAAGTTTGGGAGTTGTCAGGGACAATTTTCACAGAGACGAGTTGGCCAGGAATCAATAGCCTTCACTTCTTCATCTCCCTAGTTTGATGTGGAAAACTTTGTCTTCATTCTGTGCTGGGCACCAAGACACTGATATCTCCTGGGTGTGGACAGGACCTGGAATGGGGAAATAAAGCATTTTGAAATGGTCTTTTTTTTCCAGAATATCTGTTAATTGCTTACTATGCGTCATGGGCTGTACTAAGCACTGGGGTGAGCATCAGGCCTGACACATTCCCCCTCCGGCCTGGAGCTCACAGTCTAACTAGGAGGGAGAACAGGAATGTCACGGGTTCTAATCCCAGCTCTTCCACTTGTCCGCTGTGTGACCTCAGGCAAGTCACTTCAACTCTCTGGGCCTCAGTGACCTCATCTGTAAAATGGGGATTTGAGACGGTGACGTGGGACAGAGACTGTGTCCAACCTGATTTGCTTGTGTCCACCCCAGCGCTTAGTACAGTGCCTGACATAGGAAATGCTTCACAAATGTCAGAAGTATTATTATTAGAAATTCAATCCCCATTTTGCAGTTGAGGAAACAGTGGCACAGAGAAGTGAAATGACCTGCCCAAAGTCACCCAGCAGGCTAGGGGTGGAGCTGGGATAAGAATCCGGGTCTTCTTGGCTCCCAGTCCTGTGCTCTTTCCACTCTGCTGCTTTTCTGGTTTTCCCTCCCTCGACCTGATGGCCAAGTGAAGAGGGTCTTATTCTCCACCTGCTATTCCCTAGCTAATAAGAGAGCTATGGCTCCGACTTTTTTTTTTTATAATGGCATTTATTAAGCGCTTACTATGTGCAAAGCACTGTTCTAAGCGCTGGGGAGGTTACAAGGTGATCAGATTGTCCCACGGGGGGCTCACAGTCTTCATCCCATTTTACAGATGAGGGAATTTAGGCCCAGAGAAGTGAAGCGACTTGCCCAAAGTCAGACAGCTGACAATTGGCAGAGCCGGGATTTGAACCCATGACCTCTGACTCCAAAGCCCCTGCTCTTGCCACTGACCCACGCTGCTTCTCCGTAAGTTTTGGCTTACTGTCTAACAGAGAGTGTTGCTCTTTGTCCCTTTGAACCTCCTAGGTACCTGATTTTCATCCAACAGTCCTGTTTTTTGCCTGCCTTTACCCTAAACCCACCCAACGACTATGCACGCCAGATATGACGCCAGACTAGCGACGGAGTGAGAAATAGAGTGGCCTAGTGAAAAGACCCTGGGCTTTGGAGTCAGAAGGACCTGGGTTCTAATCCCAACTCTGCCACGTGTCTGATGACCTTGACCTTGGGTGAGTCACTTTACTCCTCTGTACCTCAGCTGCCTCATCTGTAAAATGGGGGTTAAGACAGCGAGCTCCATGTGAGACAGGGATTGTGTTCAACCTGGATAACTTGTATCTACCCCAGTTCTTACTATGGTGCCTGGCATATAGTAAGCGCTTAACAAATTCAATCGTATTTATTGAGCGCTTACTGTGTGCAGAACACTGTACTCTGCACACAGTAAGGCTCAGTAAATACGATTGAATGAACAAATACCACTAAAAAAAGATAGTGCTGGGCAGATTGTGAGCTCCATGGGAGACGGCTGAATAAAGCCAAACAAATCACCCAGTAATAATAGTAATGGTAACTGTTAAGCACTTATAAGTGCCAAGCACTGTTCTAAGCACTGGGGTAGATATAAGGTAATCAGGTTGTCCCGTGTGGGGCTCACAGTCTTCATCCCCATTTTCCAGATAAGGTCACTGCAGCCCAGAGAAGTTAGGAAGGTCACACGGCTGACAAGTGACAGAGCCGGGATTAAAACCCACGTCCTCTGACTCCCAAGGCCGGGCTCTTTCCGCTAAGCCACACAAGCGCTTGATAAATGGCATTTGAAAAAAATTGCTTGTAGTATCAAACCAGCAGCTAAGAGGAGAAAGAGGCTACATATAAATAGGCCTCAGTCCATGTAAGAACATGGAAGTGAATTTTGGCTAATTGGAAATAAAAATCAAGTACATACTGACACTGTTCCCAAAACAGTGCTGAGCAAATGTTGGCGGATGGAACGACTCTGGGAAAAGGATTTTGACCTTCCTGGTTTAATAATGATGGCATTTATTAAGCGCTTACTATGTGCAAAGCACGGTTCTAAGTGCTGGGGAGGTTACACGGTTATCAGGTTGCCCCTCGTGGGGCTCAAAGTCTTAATCCCCATTTTATAGATGAGGTAACTGAGGCACAGAGAAGTTAAGTGACTTGCCCAAAGTCACACAGCTGGCAACTGGTGGAACTGGGATTTGAACCCATGACCTCTGACTACAAAGCCCGTGCTTTTTCCACTGAGCTACGCTGCTTCTCTTTTAGATCCCAATAAATAAAGATCAGGAAAATTCAGTGACAATGAATCAAGTGTACACTGTGGCAGACTGCTGAGAACAGATGCCTCATTTTAGGGGGCATCCTAGGTTTAATGATTGGCTACTCTTTCAAACTGGTCATTCAATTGGCTCAAAAAACAAGACACAAGAGTTGCCGTGGCGGGAGAAATAAATTTAGTGGACTACCTCTGCGCTAAACCGAGCTGCCGGAAAAGCATATGTGGGGATTCCAAAAAAAATCTGCTGGATGATGAAGAGGGGCAGGCCTGCCCTGGGCCTGGAGCAGAGCAGCTGAGGAGAGCGAACCCCGTGAACCCCGGAAAAGTGGCTGGTTGCTGTGGGTGAGAGGAGCGAATCAATCAATCAATCAATCAATCAATCGTATTTATTGAGCGCTTACTGTGTGCAGAGCACTGTACTAAGCACTTGGGAAGTACAAGTTGGCAACATATAGAGACGGTCCCTACCCAACAGTGGGCTCACAGTCTAAAAGGGGGAGACAGAGAACAAAACAAAACATACTAACAAAATAAAATAAATAAAATAGATATGTACAAGTAAAATTAATAAATAGAGTGATAAATATGTACAAACATATATACATATATACAGGTGAAATAGGATGGTGAAATAGCGAACGAGGATGGACAGTGTTTATTGCATGGCCCAGTGGGTATTCATTCATTCATTCATTCATTCATTCATTCATTCATTCATTCAATCATATTTATTGAGTACTTACTGTGTGCAGAGCACTGTACTATGTGCTTGGGAAATACAAATCAGCAGCAGATAGAGGCAGTCCCTACCCAACAATGGGCTCACAGGCTAGAAGGGGGAGAGCCCAGGCCTGGCGTCAGAAGGACCTGGGTTCTAGTTGTCTGCTGGGTGACCTTGGGCAAATCACTTGATTTCTCTTGGTCTCAGTTCTCTCATCTGTAAAATGGGAATTAAGATCGTGAGCTCCGTGTGGGGCAGGGATTGTGTCTCACCTGATTACCTTGCATTACATTACCTTGTCTCCCCCTTCTAGACTGTGAGCCCACTGTTGGGTAGGGACCGTCTCTATATGATGCCAACTTGTACTTCCCAAGTGCTTTGTACAGTGCTCTGCACACAGTAAGCGCTCAATAAATACAATTGAATGAATGAATGAATGAATGAATGAATCTAAACCGGTGCTCAGAACAGTGCTGGGCACAGAGTAAGCATTTAACAAATACCACAGTTATGATTATTATTACTATTAAAAGCATTACTGATAATATTACTATTACTATCATTACTATTAATATTATTACTACTATTACTACCATTAATATTATTAGTTAACACAACTATTAGTAATAATATTATTCATTCATTCATTCAATCGTATTTATTGAGTGCTTACTGTGTGCAGAGCACTGTACTAAGCGCTTGGGAAGTACAAGTTGGCAACATATAGAGACAGTCCCTACCCAATAATGGGCTCACAGTCTAGAACGGGCTCACAATAGAGAAGCAGTGTGGCTTAGTGACAAGAGCAGGGGCTTGGAGGTCAGAGGTCATGGGTTCTAATCCCAGCTCCACTACTTGTCTACTGTGTGACTTTGGGCAAGTCACTTCACTTCTCTGAGTCTCAGTTACCTCATCTGTAAAATGGGGATTAAGACTGTGAGCCCCACAGGGGACAACCTGATTACTATGTATCTACCCCAGTGCTTAGAACAGTGCTAGCCATATAGTAAGTGCTTAACAAATACCATCATCATTATTATTATTACTAGTTTCTAATAGCATTAATAATGTCACTACTGATATTATTAGTTATTACTACTATTATTAGTAGCAGTGATATTTTTACTCCTACTATTAATACTATAACTATTATTAATAATGGTAGTAATAATGGCACTGGGGGTGGTGAAAAAAAGGAGCAAGTCAGGGTGATACAGAAGGGAGTAGGAGAAGAGGAAAGGGGGGCTTAATCAGGGTAGGCTTCTGGGTGGAGTCGGGCCTTCAGTAAGGCTTTGAGGAAGTGATTGTATTAGTTCTGATGGACCCTTGGCTAGCAGTGACCAATTCCCCGAGGTGAAAGGGGCCAAGCAATTAGAGAGAAGCAGCGTGGCTCAATGGAAAGAGCGGGGGCTTGGGAGTCAGAGGTCACGGGTTCTAATCCCGGCTCCATCACTTGTCAGATGTGTGATTCTGGGCAAGTCACTTAATTTCTCTGTGCCTCAGTTCCCTCATCTGTAAAATGGGGATGAAGACTGTGAGCCCCATGTGGGACAACCTGATTACCTTGTATCCCCTCCAGCACTTAGAACAGTGCTTGGTACATAGTAAGCGCTTAATAAATGCCATCATTATCATTCATTCAATCATATTTGATGGTGGTATTTGTTAAGTGCTTACTGTGTGCAAAACACTGTTCTAAGCGCTGGGGGATACAAGATGATCTGGTTGTCCCACGTGGGGCTCACAGTCTTCATCCCCATTTTACAGATGAGGTAACTGAGGCACAGAGAAGTTAAGTGGCTTGCCCAAGGTCACATAGCGGACGAGTGGTGGATCTGGGATTCGAACCCATGACCTCTGACTCCCAAGCCCATTCTCTTTCCACTGAGCCATGCTGTATTTATTGAGTGATTACTGTGTGCAGAGCACTGTACTAAGTGCTTGGGAAGTACAAGTTGGCAACACATAGAGTTGGTTCCTACCCAATAGTGGGCTCACAGTCTAGAAGATCATTATTATTAGAGCTGACAAAGCCCTAGGAAACAGTATCCTGAAAGTTCCCTGCATCTTTCCCTTTCTCCCCCGGGGTTACTGCACCTTTAAAACATTTGGCCCAGATTCCCAGCTCTGCCCGCTTGGCCAAGATTCAGACAAGTTGCTTTTATTCCATCTTCTGCTCAGCCAGGGGAGGGCAAAGCCAGGGACTCGAATAAATTCCTGAATTGCAAGTCGCCGTTTCCCCAGTCAAGTCAAACGTTGCTCCTTTTTTCTCTCCTCCTTGCCTCTCCCCCTCCCTCTACTACCTTCAGCAGCTCCCACCACCTGGGTCCTGGGAGTTGCTCTTCTCCGGCTCCGGCTTTGAGGCCTTTTTCCGAAAATCTCCAGAAGACCAAGCGGTCCATTAAATCGGGAACAGTAGCCGAAGTCAGCATCCCGCTGGCGTCCCTGGACCGAATACTCCTAAAGCAGGATGAATGGATCACCCACAGTTGGCTAAACAGCACAGGGGCAGCAATGAGAATACAGGCCCTGACTGGAAATCCTTTTTTTAGAGTCCTTTCAGAGTTTAACTCCTTAGAGGGGATCAGGATGGCAGATTTGCAGAGAAGCAGTGTGGCCTAATGGAAAACAGCCCGGGTCTAGGAAGCAGAACGATTTGCGTTCTAGTCAAGGCTCCGCCAATTGTCTACTGTGTGACTTTGGACAAGTCATTTCGCTTCTGTGGGTCTCAGTTACTTCCTCCATAAAAGGGGGATTGAGACTATGAACCCCATGAGGGACAGGGATGGCTTGAATCTACTCAGTGCTTTCTACAGTGTGGCTCAGTGGAAAGAGCCCGGGCTTTGGAGTCAGAGGTTGTGGGCTTTGCTACTTGTCAGCTGTGTGACTCTGGGCAAGTCACTTCACTTCTCTGGGCCTCAGTTACCTCATCTGTAAAATGGGGATTAAGACTGAGCCCACGGTGGGACAACCTGATCACCTTGTAACCTCCCCAGAGCTTAGATCAGTGCTTTGCACATATTAAGCACTTAATAAATGCCATCATTATTATTATTATTGTTACAGTGCCTGGCACAGAGTAATTCAATTTAATTCAATCGTATTTATTGAGCGCTTACTGTGTGCAGAGCACTGTGCTAAGCACTTGGGATGTACAAGTTCATTCATTTATTCACTCATTCAATCATATTTATTGAGCACTTACTGTGCACAGAGCACTGTACTAAGCGCTTGGGAAGTGCAAGTTGGCGACATATAGAGACGGTCCCTACCCAACAGTGGGCTCACAGTCTAGAAGACTAGTAAGTGCTTAACAAATGCCATAAAAAAAGAGGATGGGCTTTTCAAGTGTCTTTCCACCGCCTCCCCCTCTCCACCCCCACATATAAACACACACCATGCAGGGGTGATAAACAACAAATATGTTGAGGAATTAGCTCATCAAAAGGACAGTAGAAAGAGCTCTGCACACAGTAAGTGCTCAATAAATATGTTTGAATGAATAAATAAATGAATGCATAGACTGAGAGCCCCTTGGGGGACAAGGTCTGTATATAATAATAATAATAATAATAATATAATATAATAATAATAATAATAATAATAATAATAATAATAATAATAATAATAACATTTGTTAAGCACTTACTATGTGTCGAGCTGTGTTCCTAGTGCTGGGGTAGATATAAGGTAATAAAGTAATAAAGTGTACCTGATTTAAGGTAATCAGGTTGTTCCAAGAGGGGCTCACGGTCTTAATCCCCATTTGGCAGATGTGGTAACTGAGGCACAGAGAAGTCAAATGACTTGCCCAAAGTCACACAGCTAATCAGTGGCGGAGCTAGGATTAGGACCCATGACCTCTAACCCCCAAACCCAGGCTCTTTCCATTCATTCATTCATTCATTCATTCATATTTATTGAGCACTTATTGTGTGCAGAGCACTGTACTAAGCGCTTGAGAAGTACAAGTTGGCAACATATAGAGACGGTCCCTACCCAACAGCGGGCTCATAGTCTAGAAGGGGGAGACAGACAACAAAACAAAACATATTAACAAAATAAATGGGGATGGGGAGAAGGGGAAGGGGGAGAGGAAGGAGGGGGCTCAGTCTGGGAAGGCCTCCTATAATAATAATGACGGCGTTTATTAAGCGCTCACTACGTGCAAAGCACTGTTCTAAGCACTGGGGAGTTTACAAGGTGAGAAGTTTGTCCCATGGAGGGCTCACAGTCTTAATCCCCATTTAACAGATGAGGTAACTGAGGCACAGAGAAGTTAAGTGACTTGCCCAAAGTCACATAGCTGACAATTGCCAGAGACGGGATTTGAACCCCTAAGCCACCCTGCTTCTCTACCCATCTGTGTACCTTTTCCCAGTGCTTAGTACAGTGCTCTCCACACAGTAACCACTGAATACTGTTCCTATTACTACTACTACTATTATTGATATCAGTCAATCAATCCATTGTATTTATTGAGTGTTTACTATGTGCAGAACACTGAACTAAGAGCTTGGGAGAGCATAATATGATAAAAATAATAATTATAATAATCATTATGGTATTTGTTAAGAGCTTCTTATGTGTATATATATATATATATATATATATACACACATATGTACCTGTAGATATGTATATATGTTTGTACATATTTATTACTCTATTTATTTATTTATTTATTTTACTTGTACATATCTATTCTATTTATTTTATTTTGTTAGTATGTTTGGTTTTGTTCTCTGTCTGCCCCTTCTAGACTGTGAGCCCACTGTTGGGTAGGGACTGTCTCTATATGTTGCCAACTTGTACTTCCCAAGTGCTTAGTACAGTGCTCTGCACACAGTAAGCACTCAATAAATACAACTGATTGATTGATTGATTGAGTGATTGATGTGTCAAGCACTGTTCTAAGCACTGGGGTAGATACAGATCAGTCAGGTTGGACACAGTCCCTGTCCCACCTGGGGCTCACAATCTCAGTCCCCATTTTTACAGATGAGGGAACTGAGGCCCAGAAAAATGAAGTGACTTGCCCAGGGTCACACAGCAGGCAAGTGGCAGAGTCAGGATTAGAATCCACAACCTTCTAACAGGACTGTGTTCTAGCCACTATGGCATGCTGCTTCTGCCCTACTGCTTCTCAATAATAATAATTATGGTTATTTGTTAAGCACTTACTCTATGTGCTTAACATGCCAACTGTTCTAAGAACTGGGGTAGATGAAAGATAATCAGGTTGGAATACTACTATTAGTATTACTACTGCAATTACTACTATGAGTTAGTATTTAGGAAACAGGGTAAGAGATACATAGAGGTACTCAGCGTGTTGTGTGAACTAACATTCTTAATTAATTGTTTAATTTAGACTGTGAGCCCACTGTTGGGTAGGGACCGTCTCTCTATGTTGCCAACTTGGACTTCCCAAGCGCTTAGTATAGTGCTCTGCACACATTAAGTGCTCAATAAATGCGATTGATTGATTGATTGAATTAAGAATTAACTTAATTGTTGAGTAGGCAGTAGAGGGATATACATTCATTCATTCAATCATATTTATTCATTCATTCATTCAATCGTATTTATTGAGCACTTATTGTGTGCAGAGCACTGTACTAAGCGCTTGGGAAGTACAAGTTGGCAACATATAGAGACGGTCCCTACCCAACAACGGGCTCACAGTCTAGAAGGGGGAGACGGACAACAAAACAAAACATGGGGACAGGTGTCAAGTCGTCCAACAAATAGAATTAAAGCTAAATGCACATCATTTACAAAATAAATAGAATAGTAAATATGTACAAGTAAAATAAATAGAGTAATAAATCTGTACAAACATATATACAGGTGCTGCGGAGAGGGGAAGGAGGTAGGGCTGGGGAGATGGGGAGGAGGAGAGGAAAAAAGGGGCTCAGTCTGGGAAGGCCTCTTGGAGGAGGTGAGCTCTCAGTAGGGCTTTGAAGGGAGTAAGGGAGCTAGCTTGGGAGCAGTACTAATAGCCATAGATCCACCGTAGATACTCGGAAACAGAACAAGAGGAAAAACTAGGTATTCATTCATTCATTCGATCGTATTTATTGAGCGCTTACTGTGTGCAGAGCACTGCACTAAGCACTTGGGAAGTCTAAGTTGGCAACAATGATATGGTCCTCGAGAACCAGAGAACCAGAATAAAAATATGGGGGAGGGGGAGAAGGAGGGGTTGGCAACAGATATATAGGAACAGGTGCAGAGAATAATAATAATACATATTTACTATTCTATGTATTTTGTTTTGTTAATATGTTTGGTTTTTTGCCTGTCTCCCTCTTCTAGACTGTGAGCCCACTGTTGGGTAGGGACCGTCTCTATACGTTGCCAATTTGGACTTCCCAAGCGCTTAGTACAGTGCTCTGCACACAGTAAGCGCTCAATAAATACGATTGAATGAATGAATGAATGAAGGTGAAAGGGCAAAAAAAAATGTATAAAAAGAAAAAGAATAAATGGAACAGACGGTCCAGATTCATGCCCCACTGCTACCTAGACTGGGCTGGTCAGAGTTTGGCCACCGTTACAGCCATTGCCTCCACTCCTTATCTTCCCACACAACCGCTGTCCTCCCCCTGACTTTCCCATCGGTGTAGATGGCATCGCTATCCTTTCTGTCTCACAAACCCATAGCCTTGGCATTATCCTCGCCTCCTCTCTCTCATTCAACCCACATATTCAATGCATCACCAAATCCTGTCTGTCCCACCTTCACAGCATCACCAAAATCCACCCTTTCCTCTCCAACCCAACTGCGGCCACGGTAATATAATCACTCCTCCGATCCCAGCTGGATTTATGTATTAAGCTCTTCGCTGACCTCCCAGCCTCCTGTCTCTCCACTCCAGTCCCTACTTCACTCTGCTGCCCGGATCTTTTTTTTTTACAGAATTTCTCAGGATATGTTTCCCCATTCCTCAAAAAAGTCCAATGGTCACCCATCCACCTCCGTATCAAACAAAAACTCCTCACCACTGGCTTTAAGTCACTCCATCGCTGCCCAGGCCTGAGAGTCAGGAGGTCATGGGTTCTAATCCCGGCTCTGCCACTTGTCTATTGTGTGACCTTGGGCAAGTCACTTCACTTCTCTGTGCCTCAGTTACCTCATCTGTAAAATGGGGACTGAGACGGTGAGCCCCACATGGGACAGGGACTGTGTTCAACCTGATTTGTCTGTAATAATAATAATAATAATTAGGATATTTGTTAAGGTTTTACTATGTGCAAAGCACTGTTCTAAGTGCTTGGGAGGTTACAAGGTGATCAGGTTGTCCCACAGGGCGCTCACAGTTTTAATCCCCATTTTACAGATGAGGCAACTGAGGCATAGGGAACCTAAGTGACTTGCCCAAAGTCACACAGCTGACAGTTGGCGGAGCCAGGATTTGAACCCATGACCACTGACTCCAAAGCCCATGCTCTTTTCACTGAGCCACGCTTCTTCTTCACTCCAGTGCTTAGAACAGCGCTGTTTGTATGTATTTATTTACGTACGTACGTATTTATTACTCTATTTATTTATTTTATTTGTACATATTTATTCTATTTATTTTATTTTGTTGATATGCTTTGTTTTGTTCTCTGTCTCCCCCTTCTAGACTGTGAGCCCACTGTTGGGTAGGGACCGTCCCTATATGTTGCCAACCTGTACTTCCCAAGCGCTTAGTACAGTGCTCTGCATACAGTAAGCACTCAATAATTGAATGAATGAATGAACAGTGCCTGGCACATAGCAAGTGCTTAACAAATATAATAATAATAATAATAATAATTATATTATTATTATTATTATTATTATTATTATTATTATTATTATTATTATTATTATTATTAACATTTGCTTTAAAGCAGTCCACCACCTTGTCCCCTCCTCCCTCACCTTGCTACTCTCCTACATAACCCAGCCTGCCCACTTCGCTCCTCTAATAATAACCTTTTCACTGTGCTTCCCTCTCGCCTATCTCACATCCTATCCCTGATCCATGTCCTGCCTTCGGCCTGGAACTCTCTCCCTCCCTAAACCTGACAGACAATGACTCTCTTCCTCTTCAAAGCCTTATTGAAGGCCCACCTCCTCCAACAGGCCTTCCCAGACTAAGCCCTAATTTTCCTCATCTCCCACTCCTTTCTACATCACCTAACTTGCTCCCTTTGTTCGTTGCCCCTCCCAGCCCCACACCACATATCTGAAATTTCCTTATTTGTATCGATGTCTGCCTCCCCTGCTCTAGACTCTAAATTCATTGTGCTGTATTGCTGTTTTTGGTATTGTATTATCATTGTATTGTACTCTCCCAAGTGCTTAGTACAGTGCTCTGTACCCAGGAAGCACCCAATAAATACAATTGAATGAAACCATGAATGAAGAGCACCAGCCTGGGAATCTCAGGATCTGAACTGTAATCCCAGCTCTGCCAATTGCTTGCTGTGCGACTTTGGGCAAGTCATTTAACTTCTCTTTGCCTCAGTTTCCTCAATTGTAAAATGGGGATTAAATACCTGTTCACCCTCTTACCTAGATTGTGAACACCATGTGTGACAGGGACTGGGTCTGATTAAATTAAATTTTACCTACCCCAGTGCTTAGAATAGTGTTTGACACAGTATGTGTTTAAGAAAAAAACATTAAAAAAAGAAGAAAATCACAAAAATCTAGCCCATATTTGGTCTAAGGACAGATGGGAATTGGGCCAGTCTAGGGAAAAGAAAAGATCTGGAAGAGAAATTGTTTCCTACCCCAGTTCTGCCATAGTTTTGCTGGAGGACTTGAGGCAAGTTACAATTTTTGTTTTCCCATCGAAACATAGAGATGGTAATTCCCTTCTCTCCTTACTCCCCAGGGAAAAATAATTAGGTTACTGACATAGTGTGATGGAAAACACAAAAAGGCTATCCACATTCAAAGTTTCAGTACCAATGATAAGGCATTAAATGCAGATGGGAGATATGATGATGTTTTGAGCTTGGTAATAATAATGATGGCATTTATTAAGTGCTTACGATGTGCAAAGCACTGTTCTAAGCTCTGGGGAGGTTGCAAGGTAATCAGGTTGTCCACGTGGGGCTCACAGTCTTCATGCCCGTTTTACAGATGAGGGAACTGAGGCCCAGAGAAGTGAAGTGACTTGCCCCAAGTCACACAGCTGACAATTGGCGGAGCTGGAATTTTAACCCACGACCTCTGACTCCAAAGCCCGGGCTCTTTCCACTGAGTCAAGCTGCTTCTCATGGCTCAGTGGCTCAGTACAAGTTCCTATTATGCTAAATTAATGAATGGAAAGGAAAGCATGGTGTTGACCTCATTTTCCCTTTTTTTCTAACTAAACAAACGAAACCTGGATTTGCAAAGAAAGCAATCTGCAGTCTTCTGGTTTAAGTTGCACATGGGTGGCCCGAGAGATAAACTTTGGGCAAATTTCACCCCGGTAATCTTTTTTACTGTTACATTATTTCCCGTGTCAATTCTGAGCACAAACCTGACCCTGATTGGTATTCAGGCTATGTGAGCAAACTCATTCCTTCCTTTGATCTTGCAGTTTTCTAACTTCTTCAAGGGCAGGCCAAAAGTTAACTTGTTTGCTGATCCTTTTTCCAACAGAGCCAGAAGCTATGAAGGTAAGGAAACCACTGGAGTATACTGACTTTCAGGCTAATGGTGCGTCGCAAAAAAACATCAAAGAGGTTCATCTATTGTAGGGTCTTAATTAAGATGTTTAGGTTGGGAGAATGGGAAATTCTTAAATGCCTTGGCCTTCTTGGTTCACTCCTTATAGCTGCAGGTTGCTGAGACAATTGAAAATTTTGTCCTGTTGATGAAGACTTCAGCTAAATTTCTCAATCAATCAGTAGTGTTTAATGAGTGCTTACTATGGACAGAACACTGATCAGAGAACTTGGGAGAACTCAATAATAATAATAATGATAATAATAATAAGGAAGGTATTTGTTAAGCGCTTACTATGTGCAAAGCACTGTTCTAAGCGCTGGGGAGGTTACAAGGTTATCAGGTTGTCCCACTGGGGGGCTCACAGTTTTAATCCCCATTTTACAGATGAGGGAACTGAGGCCCAGAGAAGTGAAGTGACTTGCTCAAAGTCACACAGCTGACAATTGGCAGAGCAGGGATTTGAACCCATGACCTCTGACTCCAAAGCCCGTGCTCTTTCCATTGAGCCACGCTGCTTCTCTAACTCAATAGGGTTTACAGACAGGATCCCTGCCTTCAAGAAGTTTCCAGTCTACTTTATGCAGAGGACTGTGCTAAGTGTTTGGAAGAGGACAATAGAGTTAGTAGAGGGAATCCCTGGCCTCAAGAGTTTTTAGTCTACTGTGAACAGCACACTGTATTAAATGGTTGGGAGAGCAGCATGGCCTAATTCATTCATTCAATCGTATTTATTGAGCGCTAACTGTGTGCAGAGCACTGTACTAAGCACTTGGGAAGTACACGTTGGCAACATACAGAGACGGTCCCTACCCAACAACGGGCTCACGGTCTAGAAGGGGGAGACAGACAACAAAACAAAACATATTAACAAAATAAAATAAATAGGATGAATACGTACAAATAAAATAGAGTAATAAATACGTGCAAACATATATACATATATACATGGGCTTGGGAGTCAGAAGGTCATGGGTTCCAATCCCTCCACTTGTCCACTGGGTAGCCTTTGGAAAGTCACTTCATTTCTCTGTGCCTTGTTTTCCTCATCTGTAAACTGGGGATTAAGACTGTGAGCCCTATGTGGGACAGGGACTGTGTCCAACTCAATTTTGCTTGTCTACATCCCAGTGCTTAACACAGTGCCTGACACATAGTAAGTGATTAACAAATAGCATTATTATTATTATTATTATTATTATTATTATTATTATTATTATTATTATACAGTGCTCTGCACACAGTAAGCGCTCAATAAATACGATTGAATGAATGAATGAATTATTTTTGATATTCCAATAGCATTAGCATAATAATAATGATGATGGCATTTGTTAAGCGCTCACTATGTGCAAAGCACTGTTCTAAGCGCTCGGGGAGAAACAAGGTGATCACGTTGTCCCACGTGGGGCTCACAGTCTTAATCCCCATTTTACAGACGAGGTAACTGAGGCTCAGAGAAGTTAAGTGACTTGTCCAAGGTCACACAGCCAACATAATAATGGCATTTGTTAAGCGCTTACTATGTGCCGAGCACTGTTCTAAGCACTGAAAGTCAGACATATGGGGGAGTGGGGATTAGAACCCATGATCTCTGACTCCCAAGCCAATGCTCTTACCACTGAGCCACACTGCTTCTCTAAACATGATCCCTGACCTCAAGGAGCTTACAGTGTAACACAAAAAACGGGCATTAAAATCAATTACAAGTAGGGGAAAGCAATGAATAAAGTGCCTCCTCCTTTAGACTAAGCTGGTTGTGGGCAGAGAAAGTGCCTAACAATTCTGCTCTATTGGACTCCCTCATAGTAAAATAAACTCTGATTAAATACCAATGATTGATAAAGATAATTAAGCAAGTTCTCCTAAGCTGGGAATGTGAGTGGAATGCTTAGTGTGGGTCGGGAATGTATCAGCTTATCGTTTTAAGTTAATTGTTATATTGTCCTCTCCCAAGTGCTTAGTACATTGCTCTGCATAGAATAATCACTTTAGACTGTGAGCCCACTGTTGGGTAGGGACTGTCCCTATATGTTGCCAATTTGTACTTCCCAAGCGCTTAGTACAGTGCTCTGCACACAGTAAGCACTCAATAAATACGATTGATGATGATCACTGAATAAACAGGATTGAATGAGTGAGCACATGAATGAAGGTAGCTCGAAAGTGCTGAGGTGGTGGGAGTTGAAGAGATTAAAGAGGGAAGTTTCTTGGAGGAGGTGAGCTCTCAGAAGGGCTTTGACTCTGAGGAAAGCAGAGGGCTCAGTGGAAAGAGCCCGGGCTTTGAAGTCAGAGGTCAGGGGTTCAAATCCCAGCTCCGCCACTTGTCAGCTGTGTGACTTTGGGCAAGTCACTTCACTTCTCTGTGCCTCAGTTACCTCATCTGTAAAATGGGGGTTAAGACTGTAAGCCCCTCGTGGGACAACCTGATCACCTTGTAACCTCCCCAGTGCTTAGAAAAGTGATTTGCACATAGTAAGCGCTTAATAAATGTCTTCATTATCATTATTACTATATGAAGGGAAAGAGAATTCCCAGCAAAAGGGAAAGGGTGACAGAGAGGTTGGTATTCATTCATTCATTCAACCATATTTATTGAGCGCATATTGTGTGCAGAGCACCATACTTGGGAAGTACAAATTACACTTGGCAATGCGAGAGATGATAACAAAGGATAGTGAGTATGTTGACATCAGAAGAGCCAAGTGTGTCAGCTGCGGTATAATGGGAGAAGAGTGAGAAGAAGCAAGCAGGAGAGCTGACTGATTTTTTATTTAATGATATTTGTCAATCAATCAATCAATCAATCAGTCGTATTTATTGAGCGCTTACTATGTGCAGAGCAATGTACTAAGCACTTGGGAAGCACAAATTGGCAACATATAGAGACAGGTCCTACCCAACAGTGGGCTCACAGTCTAAAAGGGGGAGACAGAGAACAAAACCAAACATACTAACAAAATAAAATAAATAGAATAGATATGTACAAATAAAATAAATAAATAAATAAATAGAGTAATAAATATGTACAAACATATATACATATATACAGGTGCTGTGGGGAAGGGAAGGAGGTAAGAAGGGGGGGATGGAGAGGGGGACGAGGGGGAGAGTGCTTACTATGTGCCAGGCACTGTACTAAGCACTGGGGTAGATTCAAGATAATCAGGTTGGACACAGTCCCTGTCCCATGTAGGGCTCACAGTCTTCATCCCTATTTTACAGATGAGGTAACTGAGGCTCAGAGAAGTGAAGCGACTTGTCCAAGGTCACCCAGCAGACAGGTGTCAGGGCTGGGATTAGAACCCAAGTCTCCTGACTTTCAGGAGGACACTCTATCTACTAGGCCATGCTGCTTCTCCGAGTGAATGCCTTAGCGTCATCGGTCAGGCGTTTCTGCTTGATGTGTAGAGGAACTGATGATGACGTACGGAGTATATCGTTTGCAGAAAAATAACATGGACTTTACTGATTTTCTTTCTGCAAAATATTTCTGTTTTCATTCACAGCTCTGCGAGTTTTAATCAGATCCCATCTAATTAAGCCCCAGTGAAAAGATTCAAGATCTGAAGGAGGTGCTGAGAAGCTGTTGTCGGACGAGGGCAAAATGAGAGAAAATGGAATTTTGACAACAGCCTGGGCAATTAAACTTCTCTTGAAGATAGAATCTTGCTAGTGAAAGTCATTAATAATAATAGTGATGGCATTTATTAAGCACTTCCTATGTGCAAAGCACTGTTCTAAGCACTGGGGAGGTTACAAGGTGATCAGGTTGTCCCACCGCAGGCTCACAGTCTTAATTCCCATTTTAGAGATGAGGTCATTAAGGCTCAGTGAAGTGAAGTGACTTGCCCAAAGTCACACAGCTGACAAGTGGCGGAGCCAGGATTTGAACCCATGACCTCTGACTCCAAAGCCCGCGCTCTTTCCACTGAGCCACGCTACTTCTCTGTGTGATAGTGAATTTCAAGAAATTTTTGAAGAGTTCACAATTTGGCAGTAATGAAAGGAAAGGAAAGGAACACTCAAGTGTTCACACTTTCCCTTGCGTTACAAGTCAAAGAGACATAATAATAATAATAACAATAACAACAACAATAATAATAATAATAATAATAATAATGCTAATAATAATAATAATAATGCTAATGCTAATAATAATAATAATAACAATAATAATAATAATAATAATAATAATAATAATAATAAATTGTCTCACATGGGGCTCACAGTCTCAATCCCCATTTTACAGATGAGGTAACTAAGGCCCAGAGAAGTGAAGTGACTTGCCCAAGGTCACACAACAGACAAGTGATGGAGCCGGGATTAGAACAATAATAATGGTCTTTGTTAAGTGCTTACTATGTGCCAATCACTGCTCTAAACGCTGGGCTAGATACAAGGTAATCAGGTTGTCTTACATGGGGCTCACAGTCTCAATCGCCATTTTACAGATGAGGGAAGTGAGGCCCAGAGAAGTAAAGTGACTTACCCAAGGTCACACAGCAGACAAGTGGCGGAGCGGGAATAGAACCCATGACCTTCTGACTCCTAGGCCGTGCTCTATCCTCTACACCATGCTGCTTTTTGGCTAATCCAATCCGATTACCTTCTATCTACCTCAGCACTTAGAAGCAGTGTGGTTCAGTGGAAAGACCCCGGGCTTGGGAGTCAGAGGTCATGAGTTTTAATCCCGGCTCTGCCACTTGTCAGCTGGGTGACTTTGGGCAAGTCACTTCACTTCTCTATGCCTCAGTTTCCTCATCTGTAAAATGGGGATGAAGACTGTGAGCCCCATGTGGGGCAACCTGATTACCTTGTATCCAGCGCTTATTCATTCATTCATTCAATCATATTTATTGAGTGCTTACTGTGTGCAGGGCACTGTACTAAGCGCTTGGGAAGTACAAGTTGGCAACATATAAGGACGGTTCCTACCCAACTGTGGGCTCACAGTCTAGAAGGGGGAGACAGACAACAAAACAAAACATATTAACATTAGAGAATATTAACATTAGAGTAGCAGTGTGGCTCAGTGGAAAAGAGCACGGGCTTTGGAGTCAGAGGTCCTGGGTTCAAATCCTGCCCTGCCACTTGTCAGCTGTGAGACTTTGGGCAAGTCACTTCACTTCTCTGGGCCTCAGTTCCCTCATCTGTAAAATGGGGATTAAGACTGTGAGCCCCATGTGGGGCACCCTGATCACCTTGTAACCTCCCCAGCGCTTAGAACAGTGCTTTGCACATAGTAAGCGCTTAATAAATGCTATTATTATTATTATTATTATTATTATTATTATTATTATTATTATTATTATTATGTCCCCCCAGTGCTTAGAACAGTGCTTTGCACATAGTAAGCCCTTAACAAATGCCATCATTATAATTACTATTATTATTACAGTGACTGGTACATAGCAGGCGCTTAAGACATCCGTCCCAGCTCCGTCATTTGTCAGCTGTGTGACTTTGGGCAAGTCACTTCACTTCTCTGGGCCTCAGTTCCCTCATCTGTCAAATGGGGATGAAGACTGTGAGCCCCCCGTGGGACAACCTGATCACCTTGTAACCTCCCCAGCGCTTAGAACAGGGCTCTGCACATAGGAAGCGCTTAATAAATGCCATCATCATCATCATCATCAAGGAAAAAAAATAACAAAAATTCAACTCCATCTTCCCCATTGGCTCCTCCCAACCATTAAGCAGCCCTTGGCCTTTCCGTTCAGCAGAACCTCCCACCTTGCGCCTCCCACCATTTTTAACGGCCCTTTCACTTCCGACCATTTCCCAAGTTCTCTCACCATACACTGCCCTCAACCTGCTTCTCCCAGTCCCGCCATCCCACTGCTTCCCTCTTCGTCCTCCCCAACTCGAGGCTGCTTCTTAAATTATACGGTTCGAACAGGACACGGAAACCCAGCATGGCCACGTGTGGAAGAAGTGAAGAAGTGAAGACGCAGCGTGGCTCAGTGGAAAGAGCCTGGGCTTTGGAAGTCAGAGGTCACGGATTCAAATCCTGCCTCCGGCAATTGTCAGCTGTGTGACTTTGGGCAAGTCACTTCTCCAGGCCTCAGTTACCTCATCTGTAAAATGGGGATTAAGACTGTGAGCCCCACGTGAGACAACCTGATCACCTTGTAACCTCTCCAGCGATTAGAACAGTGCTTTGCACATAGTAAGTGCTTAATAAATGCTATCATTATCATTATTATTATTATTGAGTGCTAAGTGCTTAGTACAGTGCTCTGCACACAGTAAGCGCTCAAGAAATAATAATAATGATAATAATAATGATGGCATTTATTAAACGCTTACTATGTGCAATGCACTGTTCTAAACATTGGATGAACAGGCCTGGGGGTCATAGGACCCGGGCTCACACAGCGTAATAATAATAATGTTGACATTTGTTAAGCGCTTACTATGTGCAAAGTACTGTTCTAAGCGCTGGGGGGGATACAAAGTGATCAGGTTGTCCCACGTGGGGCTCACAGTCTTAATCCCCATTTTACAGATGAGGTAACTGAGGCTCAGACAAGTTAAGTGACTTGCCCAAGGTCACACAACAGACATGTAACTTGTACTTCCCAAATGCTTAATATGGTGCTCTGCACACAGTAAGCGCTCAATAAATACGATTGAAGGAATGAATGTGGTGGAGCCGGGATTCGAACCCATGACCTCAGACTCCAAAGCCCGTGCTCTTTCCACAGGCCTGGGAATCAGAAGGTCATGGGTTCTAATCCTGGCTCCGCCACTTGTCTGCTGTATGACCCTGGACAAGTCACTTCACTTCTTTGGGCCTCAGTTACCTTGACAGCAGAATGGGGAGTGAGACTGTGAGCCCCCCGTGGGCTAGGGACTGTGTCCAACCTGATTTGCTTTATCCACCCCAATGCTCAGTACAGTGCCTGTCATATAGTAATGTTCTCTGTCTCCCCCTTTTAGACTGTGAGCCCACTGTTGGGTAGGGACTGTCTCTATATGTTGCCACCTTGTACTTCCCAAGCGCTTAGTACAGTGCTCTGCACACAGTAAGCGCTCAATAAACATGATTGATGATGATGATATAGTAAGTGCTCAACAAATACCATAACTAAGACTGGCTCCAACTCTTGTCTGCTGGGCGACTTTGGGTCAAGTCCCCTCTGGACTGTAAGCTTGTTGTAGGCAGGGATGGTGAGGTGGATAAAGCGCTTAGTACAGCGCTCTGCACACAGTAAGCGTTCAATAAATACGATTGAATGAATAAAGCACAGGCCTTGGAGTCAGAAGGTTATGGGTTCTAACCTCCGCCCCGCCACTTGTCTGCTGGATGATTTAGGGCAAGCCACTTTACTTCTCTAGTCCTCAGTGCCCTCATCTGTAAAATGGGGATTGAGCCTGTGAGCCCCACGTGGGACAGGGACTGTGTCCAACCTGATTTGCTTGTATCTACCCCAGCGCTTACTACAGTACCCCACACAGAGTAAGCGCTTAACAAATGTCATAATCATCATTATTATTACCAAGGTGTCTATTTACTGTTATAAATAGCAGTGTGATTCAGTGGGAAGAGCTTTGGAGTCAGAGGTCATGGGTTCAAATCCTGGCTCCGCCACTTCTCAGTTGTGTGACTTTGGGCAAGTCACTTAACTTCTCTGTGTCTCAGTTACCTCATCTGGTAAATAGAGATTAAGACTGTGAGCCCCACGTGGGACAACCTGATCACTTTGTATCTTAGAACAGTGCTTTGTGCATAGTAAGTGCTTAATAAACGCCATTATTATTATTATTGTTATAATGTATTCTCTCAAGTGCTTAGTAGAGTGCTCTGCATACAGTAAGTGCTCAATAAATACAATTAATTGATGAATGATTTCACTTCTCTGCGCCTCAGTTCCCTCATCTGTAAAATGGGGATTGATTGTGAACCCCACGTGGGACATGGCCTGTGTCCAACATGATTATATTGCAATAATAATGGTATTTGTTAAGTGCTTACTATGTGCCAGGCACTGTACTAAGCACGGGGTGGATACAAACAAATCGGGTTGGACACAGTCCCTGTCCCACGTGGGGCTCACAGTCTCTATCCCCATTTTACAGATGAGATAGCTGAGGCCCAGAGAAGTGAAGTGATTTGCCTAAGGTCACCTAGGAGAGCCGGCATTAGAACTCAGGACCGTCTAACTCCAAGGCCCGTGGTCTACCATTACACCTTTGGGCCATGGACCATATTAAACACTGGGGTGGATACAAGATTCATTCATTCATTCAGTTCAATCATATTCATTCATTCAGTCAATCATATTTATTGAGCGCTTACTGTGTTCAGAGCACTGTATTACTACTACTACTAATAATGATGGCATTTATAAAGAGCTTACTATATGCCAAGCCCTTTTCTAATCCCTGAGGTAGAGAAGCAGCACAGAAGTACTAAGTGCTCTAGCCACCATGCACTCTTCTTGACACTAAGCCAGCACTGTGCTAAGCGCTGGGAGATACAAGGTAATCACTCCCCCATGGGGTTCACAGTCTGTGTAGAAAGAAGTACAGACATTGAATCCCCATTTTACAAATGAGGCAACTGAGGCACAGAGAAGTTAAGTGACTTACTCCGGGTCACCCAACAGGCCAGTGGTGGAGTCAGGATTATAATAATAATAATAATAATGATGACGATGGCATTTGTTAAGCGCTTACTATGTGCAAAGCACTGTTCTAAGCACTGGGGGGAATACAATGGGATTAAGTTGTCCCACATGGGGCTCACAGTCTTAATCCCCATTTTACAGATGAGGTAACTGAGACTCAGAGAAGTTAAGTGACTTGCCCAAGGTCACACAGCAGACATGTGGTGGAGCTGGGATTTGAACCCATGACCTCTGACCCCAAAGCCCGTGCTCTTTCCACTGAGGCAAGTCTCCTAACTCTCAGGCTTTTTCCACCTGGCTGATGTGACGTTTCTTGTTATAAAACCCCTACGTGAGTAGAAAAGATTTTTTTTTTATAATGGCATTTATTAAGCGCTTACTACGAGCAAAGCACTGTTCTAAGCGCTGAGGGGGTTACAAGGTGAACAGGTTGTCCCACAGGGGGCTCACAGTCTTCATCCCCATTTTTACAGATGAGGTAACTGAGGCACAGAGAAGTTAAGTGACTTGCCCAAAGTCACACAGCTGACAATTGGCGGAGCCGGGATTTGAACCCATGACCTCTGACTCCAAAGCCCGCGCTCTTTTCCACTGAGCCACACTGCTTCTCTATATTTTCTTTGTATAGTGTGCATTTTCTAATTTCAGAATTAGAAATTAGAAACACATACATATATGTTTCTAGACTGTGAGCCCACTGTTCGGTAGGGACCGTCTCTATCTGTTGCCAACTTGTACTTCCCAAGTGCTTAGTACAGTGCTCTGCACACAGTAAGCGCTCAATAAATATGATTGAATGAATGAAGAAGCAGCGTGGCTCAGTGGAAAGAGCCTGGGCTTTGGAGTCAGAGGTCATGGGTTCAAACCCCGGCTCTGCCACTTGTCTGTTGTGTGACTCTGGGCAAGCCACTTCACTTCTCTGGGCCTCAGTTACCTCATCTGTAAAATGGGATTAAAACTGTGAGCCCCCCGTGGGACAACCTGATCACCTTGTAACGTCCCCAGCGCTTAGAACAGTGCTTTGCACATAGTAAGTGCTTAATAAATGCCATCATTATTATTATTATTATTATTATTAATGTCAGAGTTTGGCTCTACAGGTCACAGAGCCTGGTCTTTCTGGCGTTTCAAGACTTGTGGAGAAAGCGATCAGTCAAGCAATCCATGGCATTTATTGAGCACTTACTATGTGCCGAGCACTGTACTAAGAACTTGGGAGAGTAAACGCTTAGTACAGTGCTCTGCACACAGTAAGCGCTCAATAAATACGATTGAATGAATGGATGAATGAATATTAAAAAAAAACAGAGTAGGTAGAAGCATTCCCTGCTCATAAGGAAACAAAAACACAGCTAGCTATGTTTTCCAGAAAATGAGCATTCCTGAAGTAGCAGAGTCTCAATTTAGAATCTAAGCAGTTCTATGGGGTAATTCTTCTGACCGTCCACAACCAAATTAACCTGGACAATGACACAAGACCTTACTTACTAATCAATCAATCGTATTTATTGAGCGCTTACTGTGTGCAGAGCACTGTACTAAGCGCTTGGGAAGTACAAGTTGGCAACATATAGAGACAGTCCCTACCCAACAGTGGGCTCACAGTCTACTGCCCACAGAGAAATCTGTAGACGATAGAGAGTCAAAATGCTCTATCAGTGCAATAAGCCTTCAAAAGCCTAAACTGATTACCCCTCCCGGCTTTTCCTGAAGCAGTCCTCGATTTAGGAGGTGGTGCTGAGATATTTGTTAAATATATACAAAATTTTGGCGTCTAGAATTCTCCACATAAATGTGGAGAAGCCACATACTGTATGGAGAAGCAGAGTGTCTCGGTGAAAAGGGCCTGGGCTTGGAGGTTGGAGGTCTGGGTTCGAATCCCCGCTCCACCACTTTTCAACTGGGTGATTTTGGGCACTTCTCTGAGCCTCAGTTACCTCATCTTTAAAAAATGGGGATTAAGACTGTGAGCCCCCCATGGGACAACCTGATCACTTTGTAACCTCCCCAGTGCTTAGAACAGTGCTCTGCGCATAGTAGGCACTTAATAAATGCCATCATTATTATTATTATTATTATTCTCTGTGCCTCAGTTACCTCCCTACCCAACAGTGGGCTCACAGTCTAGAAACACCCTCCCTCCTCATATCTGACAGACAATGACTCTCCCCACCTTCAAACCATTACTGAAGGCCCATCTCCTCCAAGAGGCCTTCCCAGACTAGGACTGCCTTTCACCTCCGCCCTTCTGTATCACCCTGACTTTATACACCCTTCATTCATCCCCCTTCCTTGCCCCACAACCCCAAAGTCCATATCTGTTTTTCACTGGGAAGCAGCGTGACTCAGTGGAAAGAGCATGGACTTTGGAGTCAGAGATCATGGGTTCAAATCCCAGTTCCACCAATTGTCAGCTGTGTGACTTTGGGCAAATCACTTAACTTCTCTGTGTCTCAGTTCCCTCATCTGTAAAATGGGGATTAAGACTTTGAGCCCCCCGTGGGACAACCTGATCACCTTGTAAGCTCCCCAGTGCTTAGAACAGTGCTTTGCACGTAGTAAGCACTTAATAAATGTCATTATTATTATTGATTTATATTAACGTCTGCCTCCGGCTGCAAGTCTTTGGGCAGGGAATGTGTTTATTTATTGTTATACTGTAGTCTCCAAAGCACTTAGTATACATCTCTGCATTCATCCATTCAATCATACTTATTGAGCGCTTACCATTTGCAGAGCACTGTACTAAGTGCTTGGAAAGTACAATTCGGCAACAAATAGAGACCATCCCTGCCCATGAGGGGCTCACAGTCTGGAACACAATAAGTACTCAATAAGTATGATTAACTAACTGACTTTCATCAATCGTATTTATTGAGCGCCTACTATGTGCAGAGCACTGTACTAAGCGCTTAATAAATACGATTTTATTTCCCAGACTTTCTGACTTTCTGACTTTCCCAGAACTTAGTACAGTGTTCTGCACACAGTCAGTGCTCAGTAAATATAACTACTGCTATAACATAGTCCTCATCCTGGGTCCATCTTCCCAGTCTCACTTGCCAATATGAAATGGAATCTCACTCCCTGTCGTGTCATTTTCTAAAACCAAGGGCAGCTCGCTATGTCACAAACTTAACTGAAAATAAGGCCTTTTGACTTTTAAGACAGTAGGCCCATCTATTTGCTCCAAATGTAACTTCGGTTTTCCACCTTCAAAAAGAATTTCACATCAATAATACATTGTAGACTTTCCAGTACATCTTTCGAACCCTTTATGAATTCCATCTTATCTCCAGAGTGGTTAACCTCGGCCACCTGATGACAGCAGGCTGGACGATTGAATGAGTGACCAAGGGGACCGTCAAGTCTCCTTCCCTCCGCAAAATAAATAAATTACAGGGTGCAGCTTCTTCTTCAGGAAGGAGAATGGCTAATTTTTCTTCCCTTTTGGCCTGAAGCCTCTGGGATGCTTCCAGAGATAGGCGGGTGGTTTGGACATGTCTTCGTTATGTGAAATTGCTCTTGAACCATTATTACCCCTTAAACCATAAGGGGAAAGTTCATAAGTCTTTGAGTCAGAGGGTCTGGTTTTGATTCCCAGCTCTTCCACTTACCTTTCCGGTGCCTCAGTTTCCTTACTTGGAGAATGGATATTTGTTTATGGTATTTTCCATATGCTTACTATGTGCCAGGCACTATACTAAATGCTGGGGTGGACACAAACTCATCAGTCAGAACAGAGTCTGTGATTGACGGTGCTCATACTTTTAATCCCCATTTTACAGATGAGTGAACTGAGGCCCAGGGAAATGAAGTGACTTGCCCAAAGTCACACAGCAGACAAGTGGAGGTGGCAGGATTAGAACTCAGTCCCTTCCTTAGAGAAGTAACATGGCTCAGTGGAAAGAGCCTGGGCTTGGGAGTCAGAGGTCATGGGCTTGAATCCCAGTTTCACCACTTGTCGACTGTGTGACTTTGGGCAAGTCACTTAACTTCTCTGGGCCTCAGTTCCCTTATCTGTAAAATGGGGATTAAAAGTGTGAGCCCCACATGGGATAACCTGATAACCTTATATCTCTGTCATTGCTTAGAAGAGTGCTTGGTACATAGTAAGTGCTTAAGAAATGCCATTATTATTATTATTAATTATTATTATTATTATTATTATTATTATTATTATTATTATTCTGACCCCCGGGCCTTTTCTCAATCCACTAGGCCATGCTTGATGAAATCCTACTCCCTCTTACTTAAAGGAAAGTTCTTTCCTACTGCCAGGAAAGCTGGGATCCCCCAATTCCACAGCCCCCCTCTGGACCCTCCAAATTTGCCCACCTTGCCCCCTGAGTCTTCCAGGCCAGTTTAGGGGTGGGAGATCTTACATCCCAATCCCCATGCAATGGGATCAGGAGGGGCTGGAAAACGGAGCCAGTTATCTGGGAGCCAGAGGGTGAGTAGTCGGATGAGGGTGTTGGCGTGAAACTTGGCCCTACCTTCAACTCATCTCATTTATTCAACCCTAAACATTCAATCCATAACTAAATCCCGTCGGTTCCACCTTCACAGGATCACTAAAATCCACCCTTTCCTCCCTATCCAAACTGCTACCTCGTTAATCCAGTCACCTCTCCCTTCCCACCTGGATGACAGCGTCAGCCTCCTCGCTGCCTTCTGTCTCTTCCTACTCCATATTCCCCTCCACTGCCCGGATAGTTTTTCTACAAAAAAAGTTCAGTCCATGGTACCCACTCTTCAAAGATCTGTAATTTATTTATTTGTTTATATGTATTAATGTCTGTCTTCCCCTCTTGACTGTGAGCTTGTTGTGAGCAGGGAATGTGTCTGTTTATTGCTATATCATACTCTCCTAATGTGCTTTGCATACTGTAAATGCTCAGTAAATATGATTAAATGAATAAATGAACCTTCAGTGGTTGCACATCTTCCTCCGTATCAAACAGAAACACGTCACCATTGGCTTTAAAGCTCTCCGTCACCTTGCCCCCTCCTACCTCACCTCACTACTCTCCTCCTACAACACAGCCTGAAGACTTCACTCCTCTATAGCCAACGTACTCACTGTAACTCGATTTCATCTATCACAACCACCAACCCTCACCCACATTCTGCCTCTGGCCCAGAACATCATCCCTCTTCATATCCAACAGACTATCATTCTTCCCACCTTCAAAGCCTCATTGAAAGCATGATCTGGGAAGCAGAGAAAAATATGGACTGGTGTGGGGAGAGACAGGGGGCTGGGAGGTCAGTAAGGAGTCTGATGCAGTAATCAAGATGGAATAGGAGAAGAAATTGTATTAACGTGGCAGCAGTTTGGATGGACAGGAAAGGGTGGATTTTAGTGATGTTGTGATGGTTGAACCGACAAGATATGGTGATATATTGAATATGTGGGTTGAAGGAGAATAATAGGTCAAGGATACAGCCAAGGTTATGGGCTTGTGGGACAAGAAGGATGGTGGTATTGTCTACAATGATGGGAAAGTCAGGGAGAGGACAGGGTTAGGGTGGGAAGATAAGGTGGATGGGATAAAGTGGGAAGATAAGATGAGAAGCAATGTGACTCAATGGAAGAGCACAGGCTTGGGAGTCATAGGTCATGGGTTCAAATCCCGGCTCCACCACTTGTCAGCTGTGTGACTTTGGGTTAGTCACTTAACATCTCTGTGCCTCAGTTACCTCATCTGTAAAATGGGGATGAAGACTGTGAGCCCCATGTGGGGCAATCTGATCAGTTTGTATCCTCCCCAGCGATTAGAACAGTGCTTTACACAGAGTAAGCACTTAACAATTATTATTATTATTATTATTTTTTTTTATTATTATTATTATTTTTTTTTAAGGATTCCTGTTTTGGACATGTCTCAGGTAATGGAGGGACTTCCAGGTAGAGATGTTTGGAAGGCAGGAGGAAATGTGAGACTGCAGAGAGACTGTCCAGGAGGCCTTCCCAGAGTGAGCCCCCTCCTTCCTCTCCCTCTCCTCCCCTCCCCATCCCCCCGACTTACCTCCTTCTCCTCCCCACAGCACCTATATGTATGCATATATGTTTGTACATATTTATTACTCTATTTATTTATTTATTTTACTAGTGCATCTTTATTCTGTTTATTTTATTTGGTTAATATGTTTTGTTTTGTTGTCTGTCTGTCCCTTCTAGACTGTGAGCCCGCTGTTGGGTAGCGACCATCTCTATATGTTGCCAACCTGTACTTCCCAAGTGCTTAGTACAGTCTGCACACAGTAAGCTCTCAATAAATACGAGTGAATGAATGAATGAATGAGAGGGAGAGAGATCAGGGCTGGAGGTGTAGAATTGGCAATCATCCACATAGGGGTGGTAGTTGAATCCATGGCTGTGAATGAATTCTCCAAGGGAGTGGGGATGTAAATGGAGAATAGAAGGGGCCAAGGAATTGAAATTTCAGGGACTCCCACAGTTAGGGGATGGGAGGCCGAAGAGAATGGAACCCATGAAGGAGATTGAGAACGAACAGCCAGAGAGATGAGAGAGGAGAACCAGAATTGGATGGAGTCAGTGAAGACAAGGTTGGATAATGTTCCCAGGAGAAGGGGGTGGTTACAGTGCCAAAGGCATCTGAGAAGTTGGGAGTAGGATGGAGTAGAAGCCATTGGATGTGGTAAGAAGGACGTTTGTAACGTTTGAAAAGGTCATGTCTTTGGAGTGAAGGGAACAGAAACCAGATTGGAGGGGGTCAAGGAGAGAATTGGAGGAGAGGACCTGGAGACAGCAGGTGTAGACCATTTGCTCAAGGAGTTTTGAAGAGGAATGGGAGGAGGGAGATGGGGTGATAGCAGGAGGGAGCTGTGGGGTCAAATTAGGGTTTTTTTGGAGGATGGGGAGACATGGACATGTTTGAAAGCAGCAGTGGGGAAGCAGCACTCCTGGGTGTAAAGTTTTGCACAGATAAGTGGGAAAAAAGTATGGGTAAAAATTAGGCAGTAAATTTCAATTCTTAAGTTGTAAAGCTCAGAAATATGTATAAGTGATTGATAGATGGACCAGAAGTCCAGAGAACAGAAATGAACTATGATAAATAGCCTGGTCTAGTGCATAGAAGACTAGACCTGAGAGTTAGAGGACCCGGGTTCTATTCCCTGCTCCTCCACTTGTCTGCTTTGTGACCTTGGGCAAGTCATTCACTTTTCTGGGCCTCAATTACTTATCTGTAAAATGGGAATTAACTCTGTGGTCCTCATTTGGAACATGGACTGTGCCCAACCTGATGATCTTGCATCCATCCCAGCACATAGAACAGTGCCTGGCATATTGTAAGTTCTTAACAGGTGACATTATTATTGTTATTATTTTCTTTGCATTAAAGCAGACTTTTTGCAAGTGAATGTTCTCATTCTTTTTGACCTGAAGGGTCAATACAATGACTAATGGCTTCTGGAAAACATACGGGCTGGTACTAGGACATTTTTGTGAATTTAAAAATGCATATGAGAGCTTTGTAGGAGCAGGTACCTAACTTTAATGGGATTCTTTGTCACAGATACCATATAGGATGGTACATGCGAAAAAAACTGTCATCACGATGTACAGCATTTGAGGATAGTTCAAGCTTTTCAAACATCTTCTCTCCGGTAGAAGAATGCATTAAGGAAAATTAGCCTTAAAATAAAAGATAACTGCAAAAACTATTAATGCAGCAAAAGGAAATCGGTTAAATAGCGTTGTGCCGTATTGAGTTTAATAGTAGCACACACATCATCGTTTGAACCAGAAAATGCCAGCAGACAGAGCTAACCCATTGCCACATAATTTCTCCGAAATACAATGGCAAATTACCATCATTTTCATTTGAACCTGCTCTTGAGAATAAAGATGACTACCTGAGGTTTCAAAAAAAAAGATCAATCATAATTACTCTACTGAATTTTTTTCCAGGTGGCTTTTTCAATCAATCAGTTTTCTTAAGTACCCACTTTCTGCTGAACACAGTATAAAACACTTGGGAGAGTAATAATAAGAATTGTGGTATCGGTTAAGTGCTTACCATAAACACAGCACTGTACTAAATATTGTGGTAGATAAAAGATAATCAGATGATCACAGTTCCCGGCCTACATGAGTCTCACAGTATAAGTAGGAGGGAGAAGAAGTATTTTAGATCTTTCAGACCTTTTAGAGCTGAGGAAACTGGAACACAGGAAAGTTTAGTGACTTCCACAAGTCACTTAGCTGGTAAGTGGCAGGCAGAGCTGGATTTTTTTTTCCTATGGTATTTGTTAATTAATTAATTAATTAATTCAATCATATTTATTGAGTGCTTACTGTGTGCAGAGCACTCTACTAAGAGCTTGGGAAATACAAGTTGGCAACATATAGAGATGGTCCCTACCTAACAACGGGCTCACAGTCTAGAAGGGGTAGACAGACAAAACAAAATATGTCAGGTCATCGGAATAAATAAAAATAAAGCTAGATGCACATTATTAACAAAATAAATAGAATAGTAAATATGTACAAGTAAAATAAATAGAGTAATAAATCTGTACAATTGTATATACAGGTGTTGTGGGGAGGGGAAGGAGGTAGGGCATGGGGGGATGGGGAGGAGGGGAGAAAAAAGGGGGCTCACTTACTGTGCCCCAGGCACTGTACTAAGTACTGAGGTAGATCATCATCATCATCAATCGTATTTATTGAGCACTTACTGTGTGCAGAGCACTGTACTAAGCGCTTGGGAAGTACAAGTTGGCAACATAGAGACAGTCCCTACCCAACAGTGGGCTCACAGTCTAGAAGGGGCTCACAGCCTAAAAGATAGACAGGTAGATAGAAGCTAATTAGGTTGGACATAGCCCATGTCCACATGAGCTCATGATCTTAAACCCCATTTTACAGATGTGGTAACTGAGGCACAGAGAAGTGAAGTGACTTGCCCAAGGTCACACAGCAGACAAGTGGCAAAACTGGAATTAGAACCCATGACCTTCTGACTCCTGGGCCCATGTGCTATCCATTACGCCATAAGCACTGAGTTAGATTCACTCATTCATCCTATCGTATTTATTGAGTGCTTACCGTGAGCAGGGCACTGTACTAAGCTCTTGATAGAGTACAATGTAACAATAAACAGACACATTCCCTGCCCACAACAACCTTCCCCTTTCCATCACCCCCACTCCCTCCCTCTGCCCTACCCCCTTCCCCTCCCCAAAGCACTTGTGTATATTTGTAATTATTTATTACTCTATTTTATTAATGATGTGTATTTAGCTATAATTCTATTTATTCTGATGGTATTGACCCCTGTCTACTTGTTTTGTTTTGTTGTCTGTCTCCCCCTTCTAGACTGTGAACCCCTTGTTGGGTAGGGGATTAAGACTGTGAGCCCCCTGTGAGACAACCTGATCACCTTGTAACCTCCCCAGCACTTAGAACAGTTCTTTGCACATAGTAAGCACTTAATAAATGCTATTATTACTATTCTTATTATTCTTCTTCTTCTTATTATTATTATTATTGATCATATCTATATGTTGCCGATTTGTACTTCCCAAGTGCTTAGTATAATGCTCTGCACACAGTAAGTGCTCCATAAATACGATTGAATGAATTGAATGAATGAATGAATAGAAGGGGAGAAAGACACAATATGAATAAATTAATCAATTAATTACAGATATTTACATAAGTGCTGCGAGACTGGGAAGCGGGAATGAATAAAGAGAGCAAGTCAAGGCGACGTAGAAGGGAGTGGGAGAAATGGAAAGTGGGGCATAGCCAGGGAAGGCTTCTTGGAGGAGATGTGCTTTTAATAAGGCTTTGAAGTAGGGGGACAGTAGATCCAAGCCTTTCAGGTTGGACATAGTCCTTGTCCCACGTGGGGCTCGTAGTCTCAATCCCCATTTTACAGATGGAGGAAACTGAGGCCCAGAGAAGTGAAGGACTTGCCCAAGGTCACACAGCAGACAACTGGTGGAGCCGGGATTAGAACCCAAGACTGTCTGACTCCCAGCTCCTGCTCTATCCACTACACCGTGCTGCTCCCCATTAGGCCACACTGCTTCTAATTAGCAAGATTCATTCATTCATTCATTCAATCGTATTTATTGAGCGCTTACTTTGTGCAGAACACTGTACTAAGCGCTTGGGAAGTACAAGTCGGCAACATATAGAGACGTTCCCTACCCAACAACGGGCTCAATCAATCAATCAATCAATCAATCAATCGTATTTATTGAGCGCTTACTGTGTGCAGAGCACTGTACTAAGCACTTGGGAAGTACAAGTTGGCAACATATAGAGACAGTCCCAACAACGGGCTCACAGCCTAGAAAGGGGAGACAGACAACAAAACAAAACGTGGACAGGTGTCAAAGTCATCAGAACATGGGTGAAGGTGGGTGAAGAACTCCTGACTCTGCCACTTTCCTTCTATGTGACCGTGGGCAGGTCACTTCACTTCTCTGGGCCTCAGTTTCCTCCCCTGTAAAATGGGGATTCAGTGCCTATTCTCCCTCCTGCTTAGACTGTGAGCCTCACAGGGGACAGGGACCATGTCCGTCCTGATGATCTTGCATCTAACCCGGCTGCCCTGTTGTGACCTAAATCTAACCCGGAGTCCCACACAACATCCAGCAAAAGAGGAGGTGGCATCAGAGTCACTACGTGCCTCCTCAAAGGTATTACCACATATTATTTATTCATTCAATCATATTTATTGAGCACTTACTGTGTGCAGAGCACTGTACTAAATGGTTGGAAAGTACAATTCTGCAACAGACAGAGACTATCCCTACCCAACAACAGGTTTTGAGTATGATCTGCACATTCTCTCCACCGAGCTCTTCCATCACCCACTCAGGACCTCTTGCTCCATCCCCGCTATCTTCAGAGGTATTCTATGTCAAGCGCCGATCTTTTTACATTCAATTTGCACTCTGATCCGCGAATTCCAGTTTCAACAAAGGATGGAGGGGTGGAATCTTCTTCCCATAAAGTTAATGGGCTAGAAATTATTTTCAGGATGATGATACAGTACAGAGTTTTTCCCCTTGTCAGATGCTCCCGGGGCTTAAGGGACGTGAGCAGTCACTGCAGAGAAGGTGAGCAGGCCTGGAGCTCAGGACAGGGCTCTGCACACAGTAAGTGCTCAGTAAATATCATTAATTGATTGATTGACATTAAAATTGAGATACAGCGGGGATGTACAGATACTGTGGGGAAATAAGAAAGCCAATGGACTCTGAACTCACTGTTGCCTTGTGGAAAGAGCACAAAGTTCAGCATCAGAGGACTTGGGTTCTAATCCTGACTGGCACTTACCTGCAGCGGGACCTTTTCTGTGTCTCAGTTTCTTCATCTGTAAAATGGGGATTCAGTGCCTATTCTGACACCCGCCAGCTCTTCCGTACATTCAACTCCCTTCTCAGGCCCCCGGTTCCTCCCCCTCCTCCTTCTCTCATCCCCAGCGATCTGGCCTCCTACTTCATTAACAAAATTAAATCCATCAGGTCTGATCTCCCCAGTGTCACTTCCCCCCTTCTCCAACCCCCCGGCTCTCAACACTCTCTGCTACTCTCCCATCCTTCCCAGCAGTATCCTCAGAGGAGCTCTCCTCCCTCCTCTCAAGTGCTACTCTGGCCACCTGTGCTTCCGACCCCATTCCCTCTCATCTCATGAAATCTCTCACTCCACCCCTTCTCCCCTCCTTAACTTCCATCTTCAACCACTCACTCTCCACTGGTTCCTTCCCCTCTGCCTTCAAACATGCCCATGTCTCTCCCATCCTAAAAAAAACCCTCTCTTGACCCCACCTCACCTTCTAGTTATCGCCCCATTTCCCTCCTACCATTCCTTTCCAAACTCCTTGAACGAGTTGTCTACATGCGCTGCCTTGAATTCCTCAACACCAACTCTCTCCTCGACCCCCTCCAGTCTGGCTTCCATCCCCTACATTCCACGGAAACTACCCTCTCAAAGTTCACCAATGACCTCCTGCTTGCCAAATCCAATGGCTCCTACTCCGTCCTAATCCTCCTCGACCTCTCAGCTGCCTTTGACACTGTGGCCCACCCCCTTCTTCTCAACACTCTATCTGACTTTGGCTTCAGAGACTCAGTCCTCTCCTGGTTCTCCTCTTACCTCTCCGGTCGTTCTTTCTCAGTCTCTTTTGCAGGCTCCTCCTCCCCCTCCCATCCTCTTACTGTGGGGGTTCCCTAAGGTTCAGTTCTTGGTCCCCTTCTGTCCCCCAAAGTCACACAGCTGACAAGTGGCAGTGCTGGGCTTTGAACCCATGACCTCTGACTCCAAAATCCGGCCTCTTTCCACTGAGCCATGCTGCTTCTGTAAGCAATGTGGGTTAGTGGTTAGAGCACAGGCTTAAACATCAGAAGGATCTAAATTCTAATCCTGCCTCTGCCACTTGTCAGCTACTTGACCTTGGGCAAGTCACTTTACTTCCCCCTGCCTCAGTTTCCTCATCAGTAAAAGGGGGATGGAGACTGTGAGCCCTTAGTGGGAAAGGTACTGTGTCCAACCTGATTAGCTTGGATCTACTCCAGTGCTGAGCACCAGTGACATAGTAAGCATTTAGCAAATACCACTAAAGAAAAATTTCAGGTGTTCATTGCCCACGGTTTAATTCTCATCAAAGGAGGGCTATTGGAGGGCTTGAAAGCATCATAGGATAGCAAGCCATCCACAGAATTGTTCTCACAGAAAAAGAATGGATTTTCAGCCAAGAATTTGGTTACTTCCCAACCCGCATGCTAAATTTTCTCTTCAGTGAAGCAAGTTGTTTATCCCTTCCTCCTTGCCTTCGTCCAACACATTAGGCTTAGCTATGGTTTAAGCTGACTTTACCAAGGGAGTAAATGCCTTTAAAAGCTTAAGACCATTTCAAAGCAAGTGTGGAAAGACGAAAACTGTCAGCTGAAGGAGGGGAGGTATTCTGAAGCTCCTTTTCAAAAGGAGGATTTGCTACAGAATGCTGCTACGGTGAGTTTACGAAGAAAGGCTTCAGACCACATTCCTACCTTGTGTTTTCCTTTTGTAAAGTCCCCCCTCTCCACATCCTTTGGAAGGATGTGGAGGGGAATCTTATAAGAGATGAAGAATAAAAGATAAATATTTCAATTACCACCGACCGGGTGGCGTATTTTCCTTTCATTCTCAGACACATTCAGACAATTGGTATCACAACAGGTAGATAGACCTTTCTTCCACTGCAGTTTCTACAAATAATCTGACTTTGGGAAACTGGCAGTATTTGGAGAACATTGGACTCTAGAGTGTAAGCTCGTTTCTAGATTGTAAGCTCGTTGCGGGTAGGGAATGTGTCCGTTTATTTTATATTGTCCTCTCCCAAGTGCTTAGTACAATGTTTGGTACACAGTAAGTGTTCGATAATTATGAACGAATGAATGAATCCTTATTAAGGACGATGCCCATTGCCCTCACCAATTGTTCCAGATGTTTAACTCCCTCCTCAAACTCCTTGTCCTCCCTGCTCCCTTATCTCTTGCCCCTAATGATTAGGCCACCTATTTTGTTGAGAAAATGGAAACTATCAAGAGTGATCACCCATGTCTCTCAGAACATTTTTCCCCACTCCTCAAAAAACTCCAGAGTTTGCCCATCCACCTCTGCATCAAACAAAATTTGCTCCAGTCTAAAATTTGCTTTTAGACTGTGAGCCCACTGTTGGGTAGGGACTGTCTCTATATGTTGTCAATTTGTACTTCCCAAGCGCTTAGTACAGTGCTCTGCACATAGTAAGTGCTCAATAAATATGATTGATGATGATGATGCTCCAGAATCCATTTGTTTGTCTTTCTGGCAGTTCATGGTAAAATCAAAAGTCTTCTCCCACACCACATTTCAAAAGAATTGATGTTCTTTCTATCCTGGTTTTTTCACTGTCCTGCTCTCAGATCCATACATTGTCACTGGAAACACCACAGAGTTGACAATTTGTATTTTTGTGGCAATTTTTACATCAGCACATTTCATGACTTTCTACAGGCTCTTCCTAACAAGCACCTCATCTGTAAAATGGGGATTGAGACTGTGAGCCCCAAGTGGGACACGAACTGTGTCCATCCTGATTAACTTCAATCTCCCCCAGCATTTGGAACAATGCTTGGCACATAGTAAGTGCTTATCCTCGGCTCAGTGGAAAGAGTGTGGGCTTTGGAGTCAGTGGTAATGGGTTCAAGTCCTGGCTCTGCCACTTGTCAGCTGTGTGACTTTGGGCAAGTCACTTCACTTCTTTGGGCCTCAGTTACCTCATCTGTAAAATGGGAATTAAGTCTGTGAGCCCCCCATGGGACAACCTGATCACCTTGTAACCTCCCCAGCGCTTAGAACAATGCTTTGCATTTAGTAAGCGCTTAATAAATACCATCATCATCATCATCATAGAGTACCATGATCATTAATTTTATTATTATTATAGGGGATAGATACAAATGAATTCTCAACACCCAGATATTTGTTACAATTTCCTCACTGGTAACTAACACTATTTGTACCCAACTGAAATCTGAAGGCAGGAATCATTACAACAAACCCCAGACAACACATTTCAATGAAGGTATTCCATTTAACCCTAACTCTTTTTCTTAATATGCCGAGGACCATATTGCTTGTCCTTTCAAGGTTTCCTCGCTAGGCCTCATTATACGATGTAGCTGAACAGCCGCCTTTTTAAGTATCAACTTCATCCTCTGAGGGAAGAAATTAATGAGTATAAAAATTTCCACCTTCTGTTTCTATTCTTAGGATGGATAGCTAATTGGTTCATTTACTGAAGAAAAAAAGATTAAAAAACAAGAAAGGAAAAAGGATCGGAATTGGTTCTCGAATCACGAACGCATTTTTGAACATTCAATCTGAATGGCTTTTCCAGTTACTTGAATGGGAAATAGTGGGCACAGGTTTTCCAGAGATCAAGGCATCATTCCAGGATCCTCGGGGCTGTGGTGAAAGCCAGGCTAGGGAGACCCGCTGAATTATCTTTTCCAGACCTCAAAGTGCATTGGGGAGGTGGATTCTGGGGGTAGGACCTACAGAGGATTATAGAGGGAAAAGGCTATAGAGAGAGAAAGTTTAGTGGATAATAATAATAATAATAATAATAATAATAATAATAATAATAATAATAATAATAATGGCATTTGTTAAGCGCTTCCTATGTGCAGAGCACTATTCTAAGCGCTGGGGAGGTTACAAGGTGAGCAAGTTAGCCCACGGGTGGCTCACAGTCTTCATCCCCATTTTACAGCTGAGGGAACTGAGGCACAGAGAAGTGAAGTGACTTGCCCAAAGTCACACAGCTGACAATTGGCGGAGCTGGGATTTGAACCCATGACCTCTGACTCCAAAGCCTGGGCTCTTTCCACTGAGCCATGCTGCTTCTCCAATATATATCTCCAATATCCTCTCCAGGATAGAGCCTGGGCTTGAGAGTCAGAAGGTCCTGAGTTCTAATTTCACCTCCGCTATGTGCCAGCTGTTTGACCTTGGGCAAGTAGCATGGCTTACTGGAAAGAACCAGCATTTGGAAGTCAGAGGTCATGTGTTGTAATACCAGCTCTGCCACTTGTCAGCTGTGTGACTTTGGGGAAGTCACTTAACTTCTCTGTGCCTCAGTAACTTCATCAGTAAAATGGGGACAACCCAATTACCTTGTATCTACTCCAGTGCTTAGAACAGTGCTTGGTACATAGTACGTGCTTAACAAGTACCATCGTCATGATTAAGTCACTTAGCTTCTCTGGGATTCAGTTACCTCATCTGTAAAATGGGGATTAAGACTGTGAGCCCCATGTGAGACTAGCACAGTGTCCAACCTGATTAACTTAATAGTAATAATAACAATAATAATAATAATGATGGCATTTGTTAAGCACTTACTATGTGGCAAGCACTGTTCTAAGCACTGGGGAGGATACAAGGTAATCAGGTTGTCCCACATGGGGCTCTCATGGGGCTCAACTTCATTCATTCATTCATACAGTCATATTTATTGAGCGATTACTGTGTGCAGAGCACTGGACTAAACTGTCGGAAAGTACAATTCCACAACAGAGACAATTCCTACTTAACAACGGGCTCACAGTCTAGAAAGGGTAAACAAACAACAAAACAAAACAAGTAGACAGGCATCAATAACATCAAAATAAATAGAATTATAGATACATGCACATAATTTCTATCTACCCCAACACTTAGAACTGTGGTTGGCATATAGTGAGCACTTAAGAAGTATTAGAAGAAGAAGGAGAAGGAGAAAAAGGAGAAGGAGGAGGAGGAGGGGAAGAAGGAGGAGGAGGAGGAGAAGGAGGAGAAGAAGAAGGAGAAGGAGAAGGAGAAGGAGAAGAAGAAGAAGAAGAAGAAGAAGAAGAAGAAGAAGAAGAAGAAGAAGAAGAAGAAGAAGAAGAAGGAGGAGGAGGAGGAGGAGGAAGAGGAGAAGGAGGAGGAGGAAGAGGAGGAGGAGGAGGAGGAGGAGAAGAAGAAGAAGAAGAAGAAGAAGAAGAAGAAGAAGAAGAAGAAGAAGAAGAAGAAGAAGAAGAAGAAGAAGAAGAAGAAGAAGAAGAAGAAGAAGAAGAAGAAAAGAATGATGGTGAAAGAGAAATATATCTAGGCTGGGGTGACAGATGGGCCTTAACAATTTAAATCCAAAGTCAACTGACCTGTATCCAAGTTTTTCTTTATTATGATGGCTCTAATTACTCTCTACCAAGCAATGTGCTGAACACTGTGGATAGATGCAAGATAATTGATTCAGATACACTTCCTACCTCACATTGGGTTCAATATGATAATAATAATAATGATGATGATAATGGTACTCGTTAAAAACTTCCTATGTGTCAAGCACTGTTCTAAGCACTGGGTTAAACTGCCCCATTTGGCACAAGGACTGTACAACCTGATGAGCTTGTGTCTTCCCCAGTGCTTAGTACAGTGCCTGCCAGAATAGGCTCCTTACAAATGCAATGAAAAAGGAAATAATTATCACCAATTGATTGATAAATTGATAACCTGGCAAAATGGGTGGGATTTAGATATCTAATTTAAAGAGTGAAAGATACTTGAACTCCATGTGCTTTTGATAAAATGGTTGTAGGCTACGTGCAATCAGTTATCGATAGAACAATTCATTTTTTATTATTATTTTTGTTAATGTTATTTGTTAAGAGCTTACCATGTGCCAGGCACTGTACTAAGCGCTGGGGTAGATACACGTCACTCAGGTTGGACACAGTCCATGTCCCGCATGGGACTCACAATCTTAATCCCCATTTTACAGATGAGGTAACTGAGGCCCAGAGAAGTGAAGCAAGGTGAAACAGCACGCAAGTGGCGGAACTGGGATTAAAATCCTATAAACGCTTAATACAGTGCTCAATAAATACGATTGAATGAATGAATGAATGATCCTTCTATCTCCCAGTCCCAGGCTCTATCTACTAGGCCATGCTGCTTCCTGGAGAGCAAATATCCTTATAGATGAGAAAACTGGGGCCCAGAGAATCAAAGTGGCTTGCCCTCAGATGGCTTTTGGTAAGCTTGGATTAGAACCCAGGTCTCCTGCATCCCTTTTCTGTGATCTTTCCCCTAGGTTGTTCCACCTTCTCTATTGCTACTGTACTGATTAAATTGGAGGACCGTTCAAAGTAAATTGAGAAAGAAATGCAAATGCATGTTATCTGTCTTAATGGATTTATTAAGGAATTAGAGACCCTTGATCACAAAAATAATAATGGGTATTTATTTTCAAAGATAAGTATAATGTAATAATAATAATAATAATAATAATAATAGCATTTATTAAGTGCTTACTATATGCAAAGCACTGTTCTAAGCACTGGGGAGGGTACAAAGTTATCAGGTTGTCCCGGGAGGGGGGTGGGGCACTCACAGTCTTCATCCCCATTTTACAGATGAGGGAACTGAGGCTCAGGGAAGTGAAGTGACTTGCCCAAAGTCACACAGCTGACGGATGGCGGAGCTGGGATTTGAACCCATGACCTCTGACTCCAAAGCCCGTGCTCTTTCCACTGAACCATGCTGCTTCTGTAAGTTCTCTCAAGTTCATGAACTGAAAACACTGAATATTTATGATTACTTATTAATATCACATTGAGATATTTTTTTCTCCTCTGCAGTTCAACATTAATTTACCTGAGAGAGAAAAGCTTTGATTTTACTGTATCATGTCTCCAATGTTTTTAGTTTTAGAATCATTGCCCTTGAAGTTACAAATAAGCCCATTAAAGCAACTCACTAAGCAAGCGCATACTTTAAAATATGTGACCACAGAAACTCTGCTGACAGTGGAAAACGTAGATCAGGGTCCTAAAGAAATGGATGTGTGTCTCATTAGATCATACATCAGATTGCGGCTAGCTCCATTTAGCTCATTTAATTGGTCATTTCCAGAAGAATATTAAGAGTTGCACATCCACAGATCTTAAAAAAACAATCCAGAATAGCCCCACACGAATTAATAACAAGTCACCGCTACTAGGAAGGAGCCATCAGTAATATTTATTGAGTGCTTACAGTGCGCACAGAGCTCTGTATTAGGCGATTGGGAGAGAATTATACAACCCAGTGAGTAGACAAGATCCTTTCCCACAACTAGCTAGCAGTCTAGAAGAGGAGACAGAATGAAAATAAATTACAAATAAGGGGAATGGCAGAGAACTGGGATGTGGATGAAAATGCTGTGGTGCTGAGGATGAGATACTATCCGGTGCTTAAGGGGTACAGTCACAGGTGCATAGATTTATTTATATTATATCATTCAATCGTATTTACTGAGCACTTACGGTGTGCAAAGCAGTGTACTAAGCTCTTGAGAAAGGACAGTATAACAACAGACACAATCCTTCCCAAAATGAGCTCACAGTGTAGAGGGGGAGACAGACCTTAATGGATGACACAGAAAGGAAGGAGAACAGGGGAACTAAAAATAATAATTATGGTATTTGTTAAGCACTTACCATGTGCCAGGCACTGTACTAAGTGCTGGGGTGGATACAAGCAAATCAGGAAATGAGGGCTTAGTCAGGGTAGGCCTCTTGGAAGAGATGTGATTTTAATATGACTTTGAAGGTGGGAAAATACTGGTCTGCCAGATCAACAAATCACTTTTATTGAGCTCTTACTGTGTGCGGAGTACTCACTAAGCACTAGGGAGAGTATAATCAAGGCATAGTGGACAGATCACGGGTCTGAGAATCAGAGGGACACAGGTTCTTATCCCAGCTCCGCCACTTGTCTCCTGTGTGACCTTGGACAAGTCACTTCGCTTCTCTTGGACTCAGTTCCCTCATCTGTAAAATGGGGACTGAAACTGTGATCCCCACGTAGGACAGGGACTGTGTCCACCCTGATTTTCTTGTATCCACCCCAGTGCTTAGTACAGTGCCTGTCATATTGTAAGCGCTTAAAGAATGCCATTATTATTATTACACTAGAACAATGTAAAGGGCACATTCCCTGCCCACAGTGAGCTTATGGTCTAGAAGGGGAAGTGTACAGTCTATAGTCAAATAGGAACAGAGAGGGAGTTCCAGGTGGGAGAATGTAGTCAAGAGGTGAGTGGCAGGTTTAAATAGGAGAGATGGAGGCAATGATGATAGCAGTTATTGCAATTATGCATTTGTAAGATGCCTACTATGCGCCAGGTACTATAATAATAATAATAATAATAATAATAATAATAATAATGGCATTTGTTAAGCACTTTCTATGTGCAAAGCACTGTTCTGAGCACTGGAGGGGATACAAGGTGATCAGGTTGTCCCACGTGGGGCTCACAATCTTCATCATCATCATCATCATCAATCGTATTTATTGAGCGCTTACTATGTGCAGAGCACTGTACTAAGCGCTTGGGAAGTACAAATTGGCAACACATAGAGACAGTCCCTACCCAACAGTGGGCTCACAGTCTAAAAGGGGGAGACAGAGAACAAAACCAAACATACCAACAAAATAAAATAAATAGGATAGATATGTATAAGTGAAATAAATAAATAGAGTAATAAATATGTACAACCATATATACATATATACAGGTGCTGTGGGGAAGGGAAGGAGTTAAGATGGGAGGATGGAGAGGGGGACGAGGGGGAGGGGAAGGAAGGGGCTCAGTCTGGGAAGGCCTCCTGGATGAGGTGAGCTCTCAGCAGGGCCTTGAAGGGAAGAAGAGAGCTAGCTTGGCGGAGGGGCAGAGGGAGGGCATTCCGGGCCCGGGGGATGACGTGGGCCAGTGGTCGATGGCGGGACAGGCGAGAACGAGGCCTAACGGTGAGGAGATTAGCGGTGGAGGAGCGGAGGTTGCGGGCTGGGCAGTAGAAGGACAGAAGGGAGGTGAGGTAGGAGGGGGCGAGGGGATGGATAGCCTTGAAGCCCAGGATGAGGAGTTTCTGCCTGATGCGCAGATTGATTGGTAGCCATTGGAGGTTTTTGAGGAGGGGAGTAATATGCCCAGAGCGTTTCTGGACAAAGATAATCCGGGCAGCAGCATGAAGTATGGATTGAAGTGGAGAGAGACACAAGGATGGGAGATCAGAGAGAAGGCTGGTGCAGTAGTCCAGACGGGATAGGATGAGAGCTTGAATGAGCAGGGTAGCAGTTTGGATGGAGAGGAAAGGGCGGATCTTGGCAATGTTGCGGAGCTGAGACCGGCAGGTTTTGGTGACGGCTTGGATGTGAGGGGTGAATGAGAGAGCGGAGTCGAGGATGACACCAAGGTTGCGGGCTTGTGAGACGGGAAGGATGGTAGTGCCGTCAACAGAGATGGGAAAGTCAGGGAGAGGACAAGGTTTGGGAGGGAAGACAAGGAGTTCAGTCTTGGACATGTTGAGCTTTAGGTGGCGGGCGGACATCCAGATGGAGATGTCCTGAAGGCAGGAGGAGATGCGAGCCTGGAGGGAGGGGGAGAGAGCAGGGGCAGAGATGGAGATCTGGGTGTCATCAGCGTAGAGATGATAGTTGAAGCCGTGGGAACGAATGAGGTCACCAAGGGAGTGCGTGTAGATTGAGAACAGAAGGGGACCAAGCACTGAACCTTGGGGAACGCCCACAGTAAGAGGATGGGAGGGGGAGGAGGAGCCTGCAAAAGAGACTGAGAAAGAACGACCGGAGAGATAAGAGGAAAACCAGGAGAGGACGGAGTCTGTGAAGCCAAGGTCAGATAACGTGTTGAGGAGAAGGGGGTGGTCCACAGTGTCAAAGGCGGCTGAGAGGTCGAGGAGGATTAGGACAGAGTATGAGCCGTTGGATTTGGCAAGCAGGAGGTCATTGGTGACCTTTGAGAGGGCAGTTTCCATGGAATGAAGGGGACGGAAGCCAGACTGGAGGGGGTTGAGGAGAGAGTTGTTGTTGAGGAATTCTAGGCAGCGCGTGTAGACAACTCGTTCAAGGTCTTAATCTTAATCCCCATTTAACAGATGGGGATTAACAAAGTCTTAATCCCCATTTAACAGATGAGTTAGCTGAGGCTCAGAGAAGTTAAGTGACTTGTCCAAGGTCACACAGCAGACATGTGGCAGAGTCAGGATTAGAACCCATGGCCTCTGACTCCCAAGTCCGTCTCACAGTCTTCTAGACTGTGAGCCCTCTGTTGGGTAGGGATCGTCCCTATATGTTGCCAATTTGTACTTCCCAAGTGCTTAGTACAGTACTCTGCACACAGTAAGCGCTCAATAAATACGATTGAATGAATGAACGAAAGCCCGTGCTCTTTCCACTGAGCCACGCTGCTTCTCTATAGCACTTACTATAGTACTATAGTACTGCTCTTACTATGGTAAGCACTGGGGTGGTTGCAAGCAAATCAAGTTGGACAAAGTCCTTGTCCCATGTGGGGTTCACAGTCTCAATCCCCATTTTATAGATGAGATAACTGAGGTATAGAGAAGTGAAGTGACTTGCCCAAAGTCACACAGCAGACAAGTGGTGGAGCCAGGATTTAAACCCATGACCTTTTTACTCCCAGGTCCGTGATCTATCCACTTCGCCGTGCTGCTTCTTATGATGATGATGATGATGATGATGATGATGATGGCATTTGTTAAGCGCTTACTATGTGCAAAGCACTGTTCTAAGCACTGGGGGGATACAAGGTGATCAGGTTGTCCCACATGAGGCTTCCATTCGTAATCCCCATTTAACAGATGAGGTAACTGAGGCTCAGAGAAGTTAAGTGACTTGCCCAAGGTCACACTGCAGACATGTGGCAGAGCTGGGATTCGAACCCATGACCTCTGACTCCAAAGCCCGGGCTCTTTCCACTGAGCCACGCTGTGTAGCCCCTCGGCTCCTCACCCTGGTAAGAAGTGGCAAAATCCCACTGGCTTCCATGGTCCTGAGGGCAGGGATAATAATAATAATAATGATGGTATTTGTTAAGCACTTACTATGTGCCAAGCACTGTTCTAAGCGCTAGAGTAGATACGAGGTAATTAAGGTTGTCCCATGTGGGGCTCACTGTCTTGATCCCCATTTTACAGATGAGGTAACTGAGGCACAGAGAAGTGAAGTGACTTGCCCAAAGTCACACAGCTGACAAGTGGCGGAGCCGGGATTAGAACCCATGACCTCTGACTCCCAAGCCCGCTCTCTTTCTACTAAGCCACGGATCATGTCTAACTATTGGATTCTCCCAAGCATTTATAACAGTGGTCTGCACACAGTAAACACTCAATGAAGATCAGTGATTGACTAATTGTTTGATTGCAATACAACCTAAGTGGTATTAATTCATTCAGTCATATTTATCGAGCGCTTATTGTGAGTGATGTACTGTTTGGGAAAATACAACAATAAACAGACATTCCCTGCCCACAATGAGCTTACAGTCTTAAAGAGGGAGAAAGGCAGTAATACAAATGCTTAAATGGCAGATATGTTCATAAGTGCTATGCGGCTGGAATGGGGGGTGGGAGAGAAAAGGGAGCAAGTTGGGGAGATACAGAAGGGAGTGGGAGGCAAGGAAAGGGGGATGCTTAGTCAGGGAAGGCTTCTTGGAGGAGATGGGCCTTTGATACAGCTTTGGAGGCAGGGAGGGTAATTTTCTGTCAGATTTGAGGAGGGAGGATTTTCCGGGCCAGAGGCAGGACGTGGGCCAGAGGTCGGCAGAGAGACAGGTGAAAACGCAGTACAGTGAGAAGGATAGCGGCACCAGAGAAATAATCTGTGTGTGCTGGGTTGTAAAAAGAGACAAGGGAGGTGAGGTAAGAGGGGGATGGTGATGGAGGGCTTTAAAGCCAATCATGAGGAGTTTTTGTTTGATACAGAGGTGGATAAGCAAACACTGGAGATTTTTGAGGAGAGGGGTGATGTGTCCTGAATGTTGTTATTGAAAAATGATCTGGGCAACAAGAGTGAGGTATGGACTGGAGTGGGGAGAGATGGGAAGCTGGGAAGTCAGCCAGAGGCTGATGCAGTAATCCAAGCAGAATAGGTTGAGTGGTTGTATTATCATGGGAACAGTTCGGATGGAGAGGAAAGGGCAGATTTTAGCGATGTTGTGAAGGTGGGACCCACAGGATTTAGTGATGGATAGAATATGTAGATTGCCTGACAGAGAAGAGTTAAGGATAACTCCAAAGTTATACATTTGTGAGACAGAAAGGATGGTGGTGTTTTCTACAGTGATGGGAAAGTCAGGTGGAGGACAGCATTTGGGTGGGAAGATAAGGAGTTCGGTTTTGGAGATGTCAAAACTGAGGTGAATGGAGGACGTCCAAGCAGAGTCTTGAAGGTAGGAGGAAATTTGAGCCTGGAGAGAGCAAAAGAGATCAGGGCTGGAGATGGAGATTTGGGAATCAACCTCATAGAGGTGGTAGTTGAAGCCGTGGGAATGAATGAGTTCTCCAAGGGAGTGGGTGGAGATGGAGAAAAGCAGGGGACCCAGAACTAAACCTTAAGGGTCCCCCACAGTTGGGGGGGTGGGAGGCAGAGGAGGAGCCCTCAAAGGAGACAGAGAATGAACGGCCAGAGAGAAAAGAGGAGAACCAGAAGAGGACAGAGTTGGCCCTGCTGAGAGCTCACCTCCTCCAGGAGGCCTTCCCAGACTGAGCCCCTTCCTTCCTCTCCCCCTTGTCCCCCTCTCCATCCCCCCCATCTTACCTCCTTCCCTTCCCCACAGCACCTGTATATATGTATATATGTTTGTACATATTTATTACTCTATTTACTTATTTATTTACTTTTTATTTATTTATTTATTTATTTATTTATTTATTTATTTATTTTATTTGTACATGTCTATTCTATTTATTTTATTTTGTTAGTATGTTTGGTTTTGTTCTCTGTCTCCCCCTTTTAAACTGTGAGCCCACTGTTGGGTAGGGACTGTCTCTATATGTTGCCAATTTGTACTTCCCAAGAGCTTAGTACAGTGCTCTGCACATAGTAAGCGCTCAATAAATATGATTGATGATGATGATGATGATGAAGCCAAGGTTGAATAGCGTGTTGGGGGAGAAGGGGGTGGTCCACAGTGTCGAAAGCAGCTGAGAGGTCAAGGAGGATGAGGATGGAGTAGACGCCATTGGATTTGGCAAGAAGGAGATCATTGGTGACCTCTGAGAGGGTGGGCTCTGTGGAGTGAAGGGGACGGAAGACAGATTGAAGGGAGTCAAGGAGATAATTGGAGGAGAGGAATTTGAGACAATGGGTGTAGACAACCCTCCCAGGGAGTATGGAGAGGAATGGAAGGAGGGAGATGGGGAGATAACTGGATGGAGCTGTGAGATCAACAAAGGGTTCTTTTTTTTAGAATAGGGAAGACATAGTATTGTCGTATTCACTCAAACACTTAGTACAGTGCTTTCTGCACACTATAACCACTCAATAAATTCTATTGAATGAATGAATTATATCTGTAATTCATTTATATTAATGTCCGTCTCCCCCTCGAGACTGTAATCTCCTTGTGGGCAGGGATTGTGTCTGTTAATTTTTATATTGTACTCTCCCATGTGCTTAGTGCAGTGCTCTGTATACAGTAAGCACTCAATTAGTAAACACGATTGAATGAATGAATGAATATTGTTGCAGACTGCTGGGTGTGAGTGAGCGTGTGTGTGTGTGTGTGTGTGTGTGTGTGTGTGTTTGGCTAGGGGCATGTATGTGTCTTAGTGAGATTTTTATCACCCTACTACCCACCATCTTTATTCTCCTACACCTCTTTTTAATAATGATGATGATGATGATGATAATAATAATGATAATAATAATAATAATAATCATGCTTGCTTAAGCACTTACTATGTGCAAAGTATTGTTCTAAGCACTGGGGGATATAAGCAGCATGGCTCTGTTGAAAGAGCATGGGCTTTGGAGGCAGAGGTCATGGGTTCAAATCTTAGCTCTGCCAATTGTCAGCTGTGTGACTTTGGGCAAGTCACTTCACTTCTCTGGGCTTCAGTTCCTTCATCTGTAAAATGGGGATTAAGACTGTGAGCCCCCCGTGGGACATCACCTTGTAACCTCCCCAGAGCCTAGAACAGTGCTTTGCACATAGTAAGCACTTAATAAATGCCATTATTATTATTATTATTATTATTATTATTATTATTATTATTATTATAATACAAGGTGATCAGGTTGTCCCATGTGGAGCTCATGGTCTTAATCCCCATTTTACAAATGAGGTAACTGAGGCACAGAGAAGTGAAGTGACTTGCCCCAAGTCACACAGCTGACAAATGAAGGGGCGGGATTAGAACCCATGACCTCTGACTCCCAAGTCCAGGCTCTTTCCATTGAGCCACGCTGCTTCTCTTTTCCTCCTTCTCTTGATTCTCTTCCTCCACTTTCACTTCTCTACTTTTGTCTTGGGCTCCCACCGTCTCTTTCCTTCCCAAGGGGCCTTTTTCTGAGCAAACCTATGAGATCCAGAAACCACCAGCAGCAAGCTAAAGGATGATTTGAAAATTAGTTTGTGCTCTAGATTGTCACCAGGAAATAGATGAGTTCTTTCATTTCTTGAGGCGGTTTCAGAACATAAAGAAACACATTTGTCTTGTCTGTAAAGCCAAACTTTTGCGGGAGGAGGAACCCAGACCTTTCAACAGTTCAACTGACAAAGTAAGAATTCTCGGTAAGAGGTAAATCAATTGACCCATCAGGAAAATCAATGAAAATGATCTTCCCCAACCCCAAACTGCACTGGCCAGGGAGTATTTATTTTGTGCCTATAAAGTCGATACTGAAACCCCTTGACTTTATTATGTGTTGAGCACTGTTCTAAGTTTTGGGGCAGATATAAAATAAGAAGTCAGAGCTCTGTGCTCTATGGGACTCACAGATTAAGGTGCAGAGCTTAGTACAGTTTAGTACAGTTTCTTTTAAGCACTTAGTACAGTGCTATGCACACAATAAGTGCTCAATAAATACAATTGAAGGAATGAGAATGGTTGTCTGTTTTGGGGCAGATATAAAAAAAGAGGTCAGAGCCCTGCTCCATGGGGCTCACAGATTAAGGTGGGGAGAACTTAGTAAAGTTTAGTACAGTTTAGCTTAAGCCCTTAGTACAGTGCTCTGCACACAATAAGCACTCAATAAATATGATTGAATATAGGGAGGGGGAGGGAATTCCAGGAATCCTGTCTTACTAACTCTACTGTGCTCTCCCAACTGCTTAGTGCAGTGCTCTGCACACAGTAGACTGTAAGCCTCTTGAGGGCAGGAACTGTGTCTATGAACTCTGTGCTCTCTCCAGCTCTTAGTACAGTACTCTACACACAGCAGTCACTTAATAAGTACCACTGATAAAGCCCAAGCTTTAGCTTGAAGATTCAAAGGTTAAAGGAATCAAGCCATCTATAAAATATGACTAAAACAAACCAAACGTAGATCTGGGTTACAAAACTTGAGTTGTCAGGATATGAAGGCACAGAACCTTCCTCGGAAGACCGTAACCTTGGCATTATCTTCGACTCTTCTCTATCACTCAACCCACACAGCTAAACTGACACCAAATCCTGCCGATTCAACCTTTACAACACACTAAAATCTGCCCTTTCCTCACTCTCCAAGCTGCTACCATGTTAACCCAAGCATTTGTCCTCTCCCACCCTGATTACTATATCAGCCTCTTCTCTGACCTCCAAGCCTCCTGCCGCTCCCCACTTCAGTCCATACTTCATTCTGGTGCCTGGATCGTTCAGCACAGAGAAGCAGCGTGGCTCAGTGGAAAGAGCCTGGGCTTTGGAGTCAGAGGCCATGGGTTCAAATCCCGGCAAACCACTTAACTTCTCTGTGCCTCAGTTACCTCATCTGTAAAATGGGGATTAAGACTGTGAACCCCCCGTGGGACAACCTGATCACCTTGTAAACTCCCCAGTGCTTGGAACAGTGCTTTGCACATAGTAAGCGCTTAATAAATGCCATTATTATTATTATCAATTTCTCCCAAACCCTTCAGTTCAGCTTCAAAACCTTATTAAAATCTCATTGCCGCCAAGAGGGCTTCTCCGACTAAGCCTCCATTTTCTCCTTTCCCTCTCCCTTCTGCGTGACCTTTGCAATTGGATTTGAAGCTTTTATTCACCCCACCCTTAGCTCCAAAGTACTTACGTCCATATCCATATTTATTTATTCATATCAATGTCTTTCTCCCCCTCTAGACTGCAAACCAGTTGTGGGTAGGGAACTCCGTCTACCAATTCTGTTATATTGTACTCGCCCAAATGCTTATTACAGTGTATTGCGCAGTCGAGTGCTCAACATTTATGATTGATTGACTGATTGATGAAACCAGAAAGTAAAATAAAGCCCTCTTCAATGTTTGACATTTTTGCAGAATTTGCTTTTCATAAAGCATTCCATCATCCATCTGGGATGAAAATTGAGGTTTAACCTAGTTCATAAGATGGTCAGCTTTCTGTAGGCACAGAATATGTCTGTTATATTGCTATATTGTACTCTTCCAAGCACTTAGTACAGTGCTCGGCACATAGTAAGTGCTCAATAATTAGAATCGTTGGGTGAATTGATTGGACGCAATCAGAGGTATGGTAAACAATAAACGGAGATTATGGGGAAATGAATGCTGGAATTTTTTTTTTTTAACATTCCCCACATCAGGTTTAAGGGAGTCCTGAATTCCAACATTTTCACCTAGTTGCCAATTATTTTACCACCAGGTAAATGACAAATAACAGCGATCATCTGAAAATAAACAGATCTATGTGACATGGGACCGTCTCTATATGTTGCCAACTTGTACTTCCCAAGCGCTTAGTACAGTGCTCTGCACACAGTAAGCGTTCAATAAATACGATTGAAAGAATGAATGAATGAATGTTGCCCATGCAATCTTGAGAACATATTTACTCCTAAAGTAATACTACAAATCTAGGCTATTTTTCTGGGCACGTTGGAGAGGAGGCAGTTTCACTCTCTGTATGATCCATATGGACACAAGCTGGTTCTTCAACTTGTTGAAGATATGTGTCTCAGGAACAGATTGAAGTAGCTTTACTAAATACCGTCAATTTTTCATTTATCATTTTGAAAGATGAAACTGTTTATTCAGATTCCTAATGCTCGTGGCTTTTATATTCTATTTATTGATTTATTTTTGAACCTGTACATGTTTGCTCTGTGTTTGCAGCAGGGCCTAGTGGCAATGATGATGATGATGATGATGATGATGATGATGATGATGATGATGATGGCATTTGTTAAACGCTTACTATTCATTCATTCATTCAATCATATTTATTGAATGCTTACTGTGTGCAGAGCACTGTACTAAGCGCTTGGGAAGTACAAGTTGGCAACATATAGAGACGGTCTATAACCAACAACGGGCTCACAGTCTAGAAGGGGGAGATAGACGACAAAACAAAACATATTAACATAATAAAACAGAGTAGTAAATATGTACAAGTAAAGTAAATAGAGTAATTAATCTGTACAAACATATAGAAGAAAAAATACTATGTGCCAAGCGCTGTTCTAAGCGCTGGAGGGGATACAAGGTAATGAAGTTGTCCCACATGGGGCTCCCAGTCTTCATCCCCATTTTCCAGATGAGGGAACGGAGGCCCAGAGGAGTGAAGTGACTTGCCAAAATTACCGCAGCAGTCAAGTGTCAGAGCCAGGATTCGAACCCACGACCTCTGACTCCCAAGCTCAGGCTCTTGCCACTAAGCCACGCTGCTCACTTCCCGTCTCTGGGCCTTGGTGTCCTCATCTGTAAATTGGAGATCTGATATTTGTTCTCCCTCCTACTGAGTCTGTGAGCCCCATCTGGTACAGTGGCTGGGTTTGACCTGATTATCTGGTGTCTATCCTAGTGTTTTTCCTCCCCACTCAGGATGGCACCTGGAGAGTTTCCAGTCCTCTTCCAGTCTCGGCTATGGGAGGGAGAGGCAAGCCGAGGCCTGTCCAGTCCATTCCGAGTTTTCGGCAGTGGCTAGCAAGTGGCAGACCATCTGTACAAGTCAAAAGTCACCTGTGCAGGGCAGCAGCATCATGGGAGAGATTTGAGGGCGGAGATTCACGTTTACTGAGTGGAAGAAGGCAATGGTAAACCACTTCTGAATTCTTAGAAAGAAAACTCTATGGATCCATTAGCAAAACAATTACAGTTGGAGGTGGGGGACTCTGGGAGAGAGAGCTCACCTCTTCCAGTAGGCCTTCCCAGACTGAGCCCCCTTTTTCCTCTCCTCCTCCCCATCCCCCCTGCCCTACCTACTTCCCCTCCCGACAGCACCTGTATATATGTTTGCATTCATTCATTCAATCATATTTATTGAATGCTTACTGTGTGCAGAGCACTGCACTAAGTGCTTGGAAAGTACAAGTACGGTCCCTACCCAGCAGTGGGCTCACAGTCTAGAAGGGGGAGACAGACAACAAAACAAAACATATTAACAAAATAAAATAAATAGAATAAATATGTACAAATAAAATAGAGTAATAAATACATACAAACATATGTACATATATATATATATATATATATATATATATATATATATATATATATATATATTGGTGCTGTGGGGAGGGCAAGGAGGTAAGGCAGGGGGATGGAGAAGAGGAGGAGAGGAAGAGGAAGGAGTGGGCTCACTCTTGGAAGGCCTCCTGGGGGATGTGAGTTCTCAGTAGGACCTTGAAGGGAGGAAGAGAGCTAGCTTGGCGGATGGGCAGAGGGAGGGCATTCCAGGCCTGGGGGATAACGTGGGCCGGGGGTCGACGGCGGGACAGGTGAGAATGAGTTACGGTGAGGAGATTAGCGGCAGAGGAGTGGAGGGTGCGGGCTGGGCTGGAGAAGGAGAGAAGGGAGGTGAGGTAGGAGGGGGCGAGGGGATGGACAGCCTTGAAGTCCAGGGTGAGGAGTTTCTGCCTGATACGCAGATTGATTGGTAGCCACTGGAGATTTTTGAGGAGGGAAGTAACATGCCTAGAGCGTTTCTGGACAAAGACAATCCGGGCAGCAGCATGAAGTATGGATTGAAGTGGGGAGAGACACAAGGATGGGAGATCAGAGAGAAGGCTGATGCAGTAGTCCAGACGGGATAGGATGAGAGCTTGAATGAGCAGGGTAGCAGTGTGGATGGAGAGGAAAGGGCGGATCTTGGCAATATTGCGGAGCTGAGACCGGCAGGTTTTGGTGACGGCTTGGATGTGAGGGGCAAACGAGAGAGTGGAGTTGAGGATGACACCAAGGTTGCGGGCTTGTGAGACGGGAAGGATAGTAGTGCCATCAACAGAGATGGGAAAGTCAGGGAGAGGGCAGGGTTTGGGAGGGAAGACAAGGAGTTCAGTCTTGGAGTTCAGTTGAGTTTTAGGTGGCGGGCAGACATCCAGATGGAGATGTCCTGAAGGTAGGAGGAGATGCGAGCCTGGAGGGAGGGGGAGAGAGCAGGGGCAGAGATGTAGATCTGGGTGTCATCAGCGTAGAGATGATAGTTGAAGCCGTGGGAGCGAATGAGGTCACCGAGGGAGTGAGTGTAGATCGAGAACAGAAGGGGACCAAGAACTGAACCTTGAGGAACCCCTACAGTAAGGGGATGGGAGGGAGAGGAGGAGCCTGCAAAAGAGACTGAGAATGAATGGCCGGAGAGATAAGAGGAGAACCAGGAGAGGACAGGGTTTGTGAAACCAAGGTTGGATAGCGTGTTCAGGAGAAGGGGGTGGTCCACAGTGTCGAAGGCAGCTGAGAGGTTGAGGAGGATTAGGATAGAGTAGGCGCTGTTGGATTTGGGGAGCAGGAGGTCATTAGTGACCTTTGTGAGGGCAGTTTCTGTGGAATGTAGGGGACGGAAGCCAGATTGGAGGGGGTCGAGGAGTGAGTTGGCATTGAGGAATTCGAGGCAGCAGGTGTAGATGACTCGTTCAAGGAGTTTGGAAAGGAATGGTAGGAGGGAGATAGGGCCATAACTAGATGGTGAGGTGGGGTCAAGAGAGGGTTTTTATAGGATGGGAGAGACATGGGCATGTTTGAAGGCAGAGGGGAAGGAACCAGTGGAGAGTGAGTGGTTGAAGATGGAAGTTAAGGAAGGGAGAAGGCACGGAGTGAGAGATTTCATGATATGAGAGGGAATGGGGTCAGAAGCACAGCTGGCCGGAGTAGCACTTGAGAGGAGGGAGGAGAGCTCCTTTGAGGATACTGCTGGGAAGAATGGGAGAGTAGCGGAGAGTGTTGAGAGCCAGGGAGTTGCAGAACGTGGGGGGAGTGACTTTGGGGAGCTCAGACCTGATGGATTTAATTTTATTAATGAAGTAGGAGGCCAGATGTTTGTACAGGTTTATTACTCTATTTTACTTGTACGTATTTACTATTGTATTTATTTTGGTAATGACGTGCATTTAGCATGAGAAGCAGCGTGGCTCAGTGGAAAGAGCCCGGGCTTTGGAGTTAGAGTTCATGGGTTCAACTCCAAGCTCCACCAATTGTCAGCTGTGTGACTTTGGGCAAGTCACTTCACTTCTCTGGGCCTCAGTTCCCTTATCTGTAAAATGGGGATTAAGACTGGGAGCCCTCTGTGAGACAACCTGATCACCTTGTTGCCTCTCCAGCGCTTAGAAAAGTGCTGGGCACATAGTAAGCACTTAATAAATGTTATTCTTATTCTTATTCTTATTATTCTTATTATTATTATCATCATCATCATCATTATTATTATTTAGCTTTAATTCTATTTATTTTGATGACTTGACACCTGTCCACATGTTTTGTTTTGTTGTCTGTCTCCCCCTTCTAGACTGTGAGCCTGTTGTTGGGTAGGAACCGTCCCTATATGCCGCCAACTTGTACTTCCCAAGCGCTTAGTATAGTGCTCTGCACACAGTAAGTGCTCAATAAATATGATTGAATTGAGTGAATGTGTTCATGGAGTCGCTGTGGGTTGGAGACAACTTAACAGCATAAGACAAGAACCCAGTGCTTAGTACAGTGCTGGCCACATAGTACCTGCTTACAAATACTATCTCCATTATCATTATTATTAATCTAGATGATAAAAACTGCAAATTGCTTTAGGTCCTCGAGGTTTCTATTGCAAATTGTTGCAGAAACCACTAACCTTAAACACTGGAACAGAACTAACCAGTTGAACATGCAAGAGAAAAACTCTCTCAGCCAATAATAACTGAAGTAAATTCTATTATCCGTCATCAGCCAGCAGAAATATTTCCCCCCATGTTTTGTAACAGTTTATAAATACATGGAGAAAATGACAAGGGTACAAAGAAATTATCAACCATTCAATCGTATTTACTGAGTGCTTGCTGTGTGCAGAGTACTGAACTAAGCGCTTGGGAGAGTACAATGAATTATCATTCATTTCTGAAATTATTTGAAATTACAGGCCATGTAGCTGTTCTGGGGGTAGAAATCTCTGATTAATCTCCCATTTAAATTAGTTTGTGCCCATCAGACGCAGAACACTAACCTATATTCTTTCTGACAAAGAAAAATCTGCTTAATTAGTTGATTTCTTAATTGCAAAATGAACATCTTATTCGATTAAAAAAATGCATTTCAGACCAAAGTCATTCATCCTAAAGGAGACAAAATGAAGCTGAGGAATAAATCAAAGACGAGCTCTTGACAAGAAGGTCTGTCAGTATTTTCATTAGTCCCCAATATAAATGCTTTATTACGACACGGCTATAAAAATCAAGGAGACAATTTAAGCTTAGCACTCCACATTCCCTTTCTTGTTACACATTTATAAGCTCATTGTTGGCAGGGACTTTGTTACCAATGGCATTGTATTGTACTCTCCCAAGTGCTTCGTACAGCACTCTGAAGACCAAAAGTGCTCAATAAATGCCGATTGCTATGTTTACTAGGATTCCAAGAAGCCTACTGTAAAATCTGTATGAACACTGCCAAACTCTGCTCATTCTCCCTTAACCTCCAACAAGCCTATTAGAAAATAAAAAGACAAATAAAGCTCGAAATAAAGCAAACTTGCATGTTTTTCCCAAATATCCCTGTAAAATCAGTGTTGAGAAATTAAAAGGATTTTGAGCAAGTTTAAGAAACTATCGCTCAGAGAAATAATAAGAAAGCCTGCTATGCCTAGTTTTCACTTTCTCAAATAAATAATAATGATAACTGTGGCATTTCTTAAGTGCTTTCAATGTACCAAACACTGTGCTAAGAGCCGGGATAGAAAGAATACAGATACAGAGCAGACACAGTCCCTGTCCCACATGGAGTTCACTGCCTAAGGGGAGGAAAAATAGTTATTCATTCCCCATTTCACAGATGAGGAAACTAGAGGCATAAAGAAGTGAAGAGTCTTGCCCATGGTCACACTTCAAGTAAATGGGGAAGTCGGAATTAGAATTTGGTCCTCCTAACTCCTAGGCCTATGTTCTTCCCACTTGACCATGCTGTTCCAAAATATTTTCTCTCCTACTAACAACCCATAATTTGCTCTTTGACATTATATTATTGTGCATGGTATTTTCATTCAATTGTATTTATTGAGGGCTTACTGTGTGCAGAGCACTGTACTAAGGGCTTGTATTTGTCAAGTGCTTGCTATGTGTCAGGAACTGTTACTAGGTGCTGGGATAGATAAGAGTTAGTCAGATTGGACACAGTCTCTGTGCCAAGTGGGACTTGCAGTCTGAATCCCCATTATACAGTTGAAGTAACTGAGGCACAGACTTACCCAAGGTCACACGGCAGACAAGGGGCAGAGCCAGTAATAATAACAATAATGATGGTATTTGTTAAACGCTTACTATCTGCCAAGCACTTTCTAAGTGCTGGGGTAGATACAAAGGTCATCAGGTTGTCCCACATGGGGCTCACAGTCTTAACCCCCATTTTACAGATAAGATAACTGAGGTACAGAAAAATTAAGTGACTTGCCCAAAGTCACACAGCTGACAAGTGATGGAGGCAGGATTAGAACTCATGACCTCTGACTCCCAAGCACGTGGTCTTGCCACTAGGCCATGCTGCTTCTCCCACTCTAGAATGGTAAGTTCACTGTTGTCCAGGAATGTGTCTGTTACATTGTTATACTGTACTCTCCTAAGTGCTTAGTACAGTGCTCTGCACACTGTAACTACTCAATAAATATGATTAACTGACTGACCTCTGCCATCCAGGCCTGCTCTTTGTCCACTGGATCATGCTGTTTCTGTAAAAATACTTGTTATTCCACCAATAGAGGAACAGAAAGATTGGTTGGAGAGGTACGTCTTGCCCTGTATTTTGATGACTTCTAGGACAACACAGTAGCTGACGATTTCAGCCATAACAACATCCATCCCTTCATTCTCATGACTGGGTCTTTGACACAATTGTCCTTTGCAAGGAAATGAAGCCAAATCTCAATCCATCCTTCTGCCTCTCTGAAAACAAGGTGGAAGAGAGAAGATCAGATTGTCCCTGGGTCTGGAGGAGGGATTTGTGGAATTTGCTGAAGGAGGTCCATTAGCATCATACACACAGTAAGCGCTTAATAAATGCCATCATTATTATTATTATTATTATCAGTGGGTGAGCATTCCAAACCAACAGCAGTTCACACTGTCCGGAAACAGAGATGTGCTGATAAGGATTATTTACCTGTTTTCCTTCCCGCTAAGAATGTCGGCCCCATAGGGTGTGGGGACTATGACCAATCCGATCGCACTGCATCTATTACTGCACTTAGCACAATGCTTGGCACACAGTAAGGAAAGGGAAACAATATTGCCTAGGAAATACTCCTCACTATTGGCTTCAAAGCTGTCCATCCCCTTGTCCCTTCTTACCTCAGCTCCCTTCTCTCCTTCTCCATCCCAGCCCACACACTCCATTCCTCTGTTGCCACTAACCTTCTCACTGGGCCTCGTTCTCGCCTTTCCCACTGTGATCCCCTTGCCCACGTCCCTTACCCTGGCCTGGAATAATAATAATGGCATTTATTAAGGGCTTACTATGTGCAAAGCACTGTTCTAAGCCCTGGGGAATGCCCTTCCTCCTCAAATACACCTAACTAGCACACTTTCCCCCCTTCAAAGCACTATTAAGAACTCACCTCCTCCAGGAGGCCTTTCCAGACTAACCGTCCATTTTCCTCTGCTTCCCCTCCCCTCCCCATCGTGCTGACTCGCTCCCTTTACTCTCCCCGCCGCCCCACAGAACTTGTGTATATATGCACATATTTGATAATTATAATCCTATTTATTTTGATCAATGATGTGTATATATCTCTGATTCTAATTATTTATAATGATGCTACTGATTCCTGTTTGCTTGTTTTGATGTCTGTCTACCCCCTTCTAGACCGTGAGCCCGTTGTGGACAGGTATTGTCTCTGTTGCTGAATTAGTACAGTGTTCTGAGCCAGTTGTTGGGTAGGGACCGTCTCTATATGTTGCCAATTTGTACTTCCCAAGAGCTTAGTACAGTGCTCTGCACACAATAAGCACTCAATAAAGACGACTGAATGAATGAATGAATGCAAACAGTAAGTGTTCAATAAATACGACTGAATGAAAATCGGGTTCTAAACCCAGTTCCACCATTGTCTGTTGACTGACCTTGGGCAAACCACTTAATTTATTTATGTCTCTGTTTCCTCATCCATTAAATTGGGATTAAATCCCCCTCAATCAATCAATCATATTTATTGAGCACTTACTGTGTGCAGAGCACTGTACTAAGCACTTGGGAAGTACAAGTTGGCAACATATAGAGACAGTCCCTGCGCAACACTGGGCTCACAGGCTAGAAGGGGGAGACAGAGAACAAAACAAAACATATTAACAAAATAAAATAAATAGAATAGATATGTACAAGTAAAATGAATAAATAAATGGAGTAATAAAATAAGTAAAGTAATAAAATAAAATAAGTCCTTCTGACTTAGACTTGGAGTCCCATGTAGGACGGAGACTGATTATATTACATATATCCTATGGCTTAGTAGAGTGCCTGGCAAATGTTACCAAAAGAAAAGAAACAACAATGAAAAAGCCCTAAATATATACCACAATTCTTCTTAATGTCTACCCCAATGCTTGAAGTACAGTAAGCACTTAAGAAATACCATTAAATCAATGAAGCACAGGAAAGAAAGAGAAACTCCTTACCATTGGCTTTAAAGTCCTCAATCACCTTGCCTCTTTCTACCTTATGTAGCTGATTTCCAACTACAAAGCAGCCCACACACTTGGCTCCTCTAATCAGTCAATCGTATTTATTTATTGCCAAGCTACTCCTTAGACACTGATATCCTCTATCTCATCATCGAACTCTCGCCCATGTCCTGCCTCATATCCGACAGAAGATCACTCCCTCTCACATTCAAAGCCTTATTGAAGGCCCACAGCCTCCAGGAGGCCTTCCCTGACTAAGCCCTCTATTTTTCTTCTCCCATCCATTCTTTATCACCTTTATACTTGGATTCAGTCCCTTTATTCACTCTTCCCTCACCCCAAAGCACTTCTATAGCAATCCATAGTTCATCCGTTTAATAATAATTATGGCATTTTAGACTGTGAGCCCACTTTTTAGACTGTGAACCCACTGTTGGGTAGGGACTGTCTCTATATGTTGTCAATTTGTACTTCCCAAGCGCTTAGTACAGTGCTCTGCACATAGTAAGCGCTCAATAAATACCATTGATGATGATTTGTTAAGCGCTTACTATGAGCAAAGCATGTTCTAAGCACTGGGGAGGATAGTCAGAGAAGTAGCGTGGCTCAGTGGAAAAGAGCCTGAGCTTTAGCATCAGAGGTCATGTGTTCAAGTCCCAGCTCCGCCAATTGCCGGCTGCGTGACTTTGGTCAAGTCACTGAACTTCTCTGTGCCTCAGTTACCTCATCTGTCAAATGGGGATTAAGAATGTGAGCCCCCCATGGGACAATCTGATCACCTTGTAACCTCCCCGGCGCTTAGAACAGTGCTTTGCACATAGTAAGTGCTTAATAAATGCCATCATTATTATTAAGGTGATCAGGTGGTCCCACGGTGAGCTCACTGTCTTAATCCCCATTTGACAGATGAGGTAACTGAGGCACAGAGAAGTTCAGTGACTTGCCCAAAGTCACACAGCTGACAAACGGCATTTACATTAATAGCTGTCTTCCCTTCCAGACTGTAAGCTCATATGGGCAGGGAATGTGTCTACCTGCTCTGTCATATTGTACTTTCCCAAGCACTTAGTACAGTGCTCTATGCGGAGTAAGTGCTTAATAAATGCAATTGATTGACTGATTTAATGCAATGCAGCAAAATTGTGAGACACATCCCCTTCCTACAATGAGCTTAGTGTGTAGAGGACTTATCTACTGTCTTATGCCATCAAGTCATGTCTGACCCATATTGATGCAATGGACATATCTCTCCCAGAACGCCCCACCTCCATCTGCAATCATTCTGGTAGTGGATCCACAGAGTTTACTAGGTAAAAATCCAGAATTGATTTACACATTGCCCCTTTCCACGCCAGAAAAGATTCCCTGCCCTAGACTCTCTCCCATTCCACTGCTGCCCAGCACGGGTGAGTTTGGACTTGTAGGAGATTGCCTTCCACTCGCTAGCCACTGGCCAACCTAGGAATGGACCGGACAGGCCTCTGCTTGACTCTCCCTCCTGTAGTCGAGACTGGGAGAGGACTGGAAACTCTCCAGGTACAACCCTGAGAGGAGAGGATTTATAGTCTGCCCTTTTGCCTAAGTGTAATTCATCTTATTATCCGTCTCTCCCCACCCCAGTGTGAAAAGTCTTCGTGGGCAAGGAATACGTCTGCCGCCTCTATACCACCCGAGGGCTCAGTACAGTGCTCCGTGAAATAGCACTGTTGGATAAATTTCATAATAGAAGGCTTTGAGGGAAATGAAGACACATAATTAAAACAGAAGGACCCTCCCCTTCATTTTTCATCATATTTCCAAGATATTCACAAGAGTCTGTTGATGATTTCAGAAGGCGATACGGTTGGGAGGGAGAAAAACAGCTGTTGAGAAAATCGTACTTACTTAATTATCGAAAATATTTCTGTAGAAACAAACTGATAAAGCTTCCTTGATGCTTCTGGGGCGTCTCGGAGAAATAACAGCATTGGTGGCTGGATTTATTACTGTGAATTGATGAAACAGCTGTGGATCGATCAACAAGTACCATAATTATAATTATTCTCATCTTCTGATGGGGACTAATAATTATAGTACTGGTTAAGCACTTACTCTGTGCCAAGCCCTGTTCTAAGCACCGGGGGAGATTCAAGACAATCAGATTGGACACAGTCCCTGTACCACATGGGGCTCACAGTCTTAATCCCCATCTTACAGATGAGGTAACCAAGGCCCAGAGAAGTGAAGTAACTTGCCCAAGGTCTCACAGCATTCATGTGGTGAGGTCACGGTTTGAACCAGGCCCTTCTGGCTCCCACGTCCATGCTCTCTATCCACTACAAGGGAAGCATCGTGGCTCGGTAGAAAGAGCCTGGGCTTGGGAGTCAGAGGTTGTGGGTTCAAATTCTGGCTCCTCCACTTGTCAGCTGTGTGGCTTTGGGCAAGTCACTTCACTTTTCTGGGCCTCAGTTACCTCATCTGTAAAATGGGGATTAAGACTGTGAGCCCCGCGTGGGACAACTTGATCACCTTGTATCCCCCCACAGTGCTTAGAACAGTGCTCTGCACATAGTAAGTGCTTAACAAATGCCATTGTTTTATTCTTCTTCTTCTTCTTCTTCTTATTATTATTATTATTGTTATTATTATTATTATTATTATTATTACACCACGCTGCAGTTCTACATTTATTGCCACAGTCTTTTGCTTCCCTCTATAGGTTATTTCTTTTAGAGAATCACCCCCAGAGATTCTCAGATCTTTGGGGACAGGGATCACTGCTAAAAATATTACTGTAATAATAATAATAATAATAATAATAATAATAATAATAATAATAACATTTGTTAAGCGCTTACTATGTCCAGAGCACTGTTCTAAGCACTGGGGGGGATACAAGGTGATCAAGTTGTCCCACATGGGGCTCACAGTTTTAATCCCCATTTTACAGATGAGGTAACTGAGGCTCAGAGAAGTTAAGTGACTTGCCCAAGGTCACACAGCAGACATGTGGTGGAGTCGGGATTCAAACCCATGACCTCTGACTCCAAAGCCCGGGCTCTTTCCACTGAGCCACATTACTTCTCTGTACTGTTCCTACTGCAGAGTACAGTTCTATGCATAGGCCAAGGGCTCAATAAATACTATGGATGGATTGTGAAATGGCTCAGTGGAAAGAGCCCGGGCTTTGGAGTCAGAGGTCATGGGTTCAAATCCTGACTCCACCACAAGTCTGCTGTGTGACCTTGGGCAAGTCACTTAACTTCTCTGGGCCTCAGTTACCTCATCTATAAAATGGAGATTAAGACTGTGAGCCCCACGTGGGATAACTAGATCACCTTATATCCCCCCAGCACTTAGAACAGTGCTCTGCATATAGTAAGTGCTTAACAAATGTTATTATTATTATTATTATTATTATTATTATTATTATGAGAGAGGGAGGGTTTCTTGAAGACAATTCCTCTTGGCAAATGACTAGTTCTGGTTTGCACATTGTACATGTCAAGGGATGCCTATACAGTCACCAGTCCAAGTTTGACAGGGCCTCAGGAGGTCAGTACATGCCGGAGCTAATAATAATAATGACAACAATGATGGTACTTGTTAGATGTTTAATTTGTGCTGGGCACTGTCCTAAGCCCGCGGGGGATAAAAGCAAATTTAGTTGGACGCAGTCCCTGTCCCATGTGGGGCTCACAGTCTCAAACCCCACTTTCTGGATGAGGTAACTGAGGCACAGAGAAGTGTAGTGACTTGACCACGGTCACACAGCAGACAAGCGGCGGAGTCAGAATTAGAACCCATGACCTTCTTATTCCCAGGCCCGTACTCTAGCCACTCCGCCAGGCTGCTTCTCATGTAGCTAGTCTGCCAGCTCGTTGTGGGCAGGGAATGTGCCGTTCTATTGTTGTGTTGTACTCTCCAAAGCACTTAGTACAGTGCCCTGCAAATAATAATAATAATAATAATAATAATAATAATAATAATAATAATAATAATAATGGAATTTATTAAGCACTTACTATGTGCAAAGCACTGTTCTAAGCACTGGGGAGGTTACAAGGTGAGCAAGTTGTCCCACGGGGGGCTCACAGTCTTAATCCCCATTTTACAGATGAGGGAACTGAGGCACAGAGAAGTGAAGTGACTTGCCCAAAGTCACACAGCTGACAAGTGGCGGAGCAGGGACTTGAACCCATGACCTCTGACTCCAAAGCCCGTGCTCTTTCCACTGAGCCACGAAGTACAAATCGGCAGCATAGAGACGGTCCCAGAGGTGACTACAGCTCGCCCCGAGAAGAAGGAGCGTGACCCCTCACCCCCGCCCCCGTCTCCACCGCTCCTCCGGTTCCCCTGTCCTAAGCACCCAATAAATATTGATTGATTGATAAAGATTGATTGATTGATAAAGATTAATTGATTGATTGAAGCCATGAATATCCAACTCCTGTCCTTGGCATGTCCTGAGGTTTGTGAGGAAGAGATAGGAATCACACAACTATACTTAACTCATTTAGGGCTGGGAACGTGTCCACCAACTAAGTTATATTGAGAAGCAGAGTGGCCCAGTGGATAAATCACAAGCCTAGGAGTTAGAAGGACCTGAGTTCTAATCCCGGCTCCGCCACCTGTCTGCCAACTTGTACTTCCCAAGCGCTTAGTACAGTGCTCTGCACACAGTAAGCGCTCAATAAATACAATTGATGATGATGCTAGGTCACCTAGGTCAAGTCATTTCACTTCTGTGGCCCTCAGTCACCTCCTCTGTAAAATGGGGATTAAGAGTTTGAGCCCTACGGGGGACAGGGACTGTATCCACCGCAGCGTGGTGTGACAAAGCGGTAGGGCGCCGGTCTAGAAGCCGGAGCTCCTGTGTTCGAGTTTGGCCCCGTCCCGTTAGTCTGCCGCGTGACCGTGGGCGAGTCACTTCACTTATCTGTACCTCAGTTTCTCCATCTGTGAAATGGGGGTAATAATACCTGCCCTGCTTCCCCTACCTCACAGGGGTATTGTGAAGGTTTGTGAGAAGAAGCGTGGTTCAGTGGAAAGAGCCTGGGCTTTGGAGTCCGAGGTCATGGGTTCATATCCCGGCTCTGCCAGTTGCCAGCTGTGTAACTTTGGGTAAGAAACTTCACTTCTCTGGGCCTCAGTTACCTCATCTGGAAAATGGGGATGAAGACTGTGAGCCCCCCATGGGACAACTTGGTCAGCTTGTAACCTCCCCAGCGCTTAGAACAGTGCTTTGCACACAGTAAGTGCTTAATAAATGCTGTCATTGTTATTATTATTATTGAAATTAACTAATTAATGTGAGAGCACTTTGGTGATAAAAGCGCTATAACAAACCCAAGCAGTGCTTAGAACAGTGCTTGGCACACAGTAAGTACTTAACAAATACCATCACTGTTATTACAGTGCCTGGCACATAGTAAGCGCTTAGCAAATACCATACGTGCTCAGTTGCCGGCTTTCAATATATTTGAGGACTTTTTTAAATCATTATCTTTGTTACCTCTGGCTACATGCTCATCAGATTACTTTTTTAGCCAACCTAATCTTCTACTGCACTTGAATTGCCCCTCTCAATCCATCAACCAATGGTATTTATTGAGCACTTACTCTGTGGAGAGCAGTCCACTAAGCACTTGGGAGAGTGCAATACAATAATCAATCAATCAATCAATCGTGTTTATTGAGCGCTTACTGTGTGCAGAGGACTGTACTAAGTGCTTGGGAAGTACAAGTTGGCAACATATAGAGACGGTCCCTACCCAACAGTGGGCTCACAGTCTAGAAGGGGGAGGGGTAGTTATCGATTATCAACAATAATGATAATGATGATAACAGTTATGGTAATTACTAAGTGCTTAATATGTGCCAAGCACTATTCTAAGACCTGGGGTAGATTCAAGTTCATTCATTCAACTGTATGTATTAAATCACTTACTATGTGCAGAGCACTGTACTAAGGGCTTGGGAAGGTACAACACAACAGTAAACAGTGATATTCCCTGCCCAATGTGAGCTCACAGTCTAGACAGGGGGAAGATGGACAGGAATACAAATAAATAAAATGATAGATATATTAGTAAATGCTGTGGGATTGGTGGTGGGGGAAAAGTAAAGGGAGCAAGTCAGTGTGATGTAGAAGGGAGTGGGAGACAAGAAAAATTAGGGCTTAGTCTGGGAAGGCCTCTTGGAGGAGGTGGGTCTTTAATAAAGCTTTGAAGGGGGCAGGGGATGGTAGTTGCCTGCAGGATTTGAGGATGTAGGGCATTCCAGGATAGAGAGTCAAGAGTTGACAGCAAGACAGGTGAAATTGGGGCCCAATCAATCAATCAATCAATCAATCATATTTATTGAGCACTCACTGTGTGCAGAGCACTGTACTAAGCGCTTGGGAAGTACGAGTTGGCAATAGTGAGAAGGTTAGCAGCACCAGAGGAGCAGAGTGTTTGGGGCTGGGATGGTGAAGAAAAGAAGGGAGGAGAGGTAGGAGGGGGAAAGGAGATGGAGAGCTTTGAAGCCAATAGTGAGGAGCTTTTGTTTGATACAGAGGTGGACGGGCAATCACTGGAGATTTTTGAGGAGGAGGGTGACATGGCCTGAACTTTTTTTATAGAAAGACAATCTGCATAGAGGAGTGAAGTATGGACTGGAGTAGTGAGAGGCAGGAGACTGGGAGGTCAGAAAGGAGGATGAGTGATTGTATTAACCCAATGGTGGTTTGGATGGAGAGGAAAGGGTTTGCACATTTGTTCGACGACTTGACACCTGTCCCCATATTTTGTTTTGTTGTCTGTCTCCCCCTTCTAGACTGTGAGCCCGCTGATGGGTAGGAACCGTCTCTATATGTTGCCAACTTGTACTTCCCAAGCGCTTAGTACAGTGCTCTGCACACAGTAAGCGCTCAGTAAATACGATTGAATTGAATGAATGAACGGATTTTAACCGTGTTGTGAAGTTGGAACTGACAGGATTTGGTGACGGATTGAATATGTGAGTTGAATGAGAGAGAGGAGGCAAGCATAATGCCAAGGTTACAGGCCTGTGAGATGGGCCTGATTACAAGTTAATCAGGTTGGACACAGTTCCTGTCCTCCGTGGGGCTCAGTCTCAATCCCCATTTTACAGATGAGGTAACTGAGGCCCAGAGAAGGGAAGTGACCTGTCCCAGGTCCCACAGCAGTCATGTGGCAGAGATGGGATTAGAACTCAGGTCCTTCTGACTCTCAGACCTGTGCTATGAGAAGCAGCGTGGCTTAGTGGAACGAGCCCGGGCTTGGGAGTCAGAGGTCATGGGTTCTAATCCTGGCTCCCCCACATGTCTGATATGTGACCTTGGGAAAGTCACTTATCTTCTCTGAGCCTCAGTTACCTCATCTGTAAAATGGGGGTTAAGACTGTGAGCCCCATGTGGGACAACATGATCACCTTGTCTCCCCCCCCAGCATTTAAAACAGTGCTTGGCACATTGTAAGCACTTAACAAATGCCATCATCATCATTTTTATTATTAAGCCACACTGCTTCTCCTACAGCAGAACTAGTAGACTCCCTGTGGATTTTCCTGCTCCCTTTAATTTAATGTCCTTCCCATTTTTGAAAGGGCAATATTTTCTCCCTGATGACCTCTATCACCCGATCAATTAGCCGAGCAGAGTTTCTGTTTGCTTGCTTATTTAGTTGTTCTGCAATATACATTTTCCCTGCATTTCTAAAATGGTGATTTTTCTTCTTTAATTGTCTCCACGCCAGACTGTAAACTCACTGTGGGCAGGGAATATGTCTGTCATATTGTTGTACAATACTCTCCCAAGTGCTTAGTACAGTGCTCTGCACACAGTAAGCACTCAATAAATACAATCGACTGACTGACTCGAGTTTCTAGTAGCACCCATGCTTTTTCTATACTCCTTGCAACTTTCTCCTAAAAGCGGCATTTTCCTCACAAAGCAAACTTCTGGGATTAATGAACCAACAGTGAATCTCCACAGCGAGAGGACATTCTTCTTCAGGAAAAACAACAAAGACGGAAGAAAATAAAAGTGTGTGTACATGTATATTCATGTGCATATAAACAGATATATTTTTATAAATGAATGCCCACAGACCCTGAGAGAAACAGAGGTTCGACTGTAAACGGATATTAAAAATAGCCACATGAAAATTCTAATTTTTCCCTCCAAACTTGAGTTTCTACTGGTGGGACTGAAATAGTTTTGCCCTGTCCATCCTGTCTCTGGTGTCCAAAGATCTCTCCAAAATGTTCAGCCCTTCTCTCTCCCAGCAGGTGTAATCTCATTAGCACTTCAGATGATAAAAGACCCCCCGTTTCTCACAGTACGATGCAGTTTTATTAATATGTCCCATATTTATATACTTCTCATATTTTATAATGCCATTACGTGGTAGCAAATGCACCTTTATGACTCCTGGGCCTGTTGACTTCATAAATATTAGCCCCTAGATGTATGAATCTTTCCACGGGTTCCTTGCATAATTATCGGAGGGCAAACATTAAATAGAGTGGCTGCAGAGTGAATGGAAGTAATGACTTGTCTGAAACAGCGAGATGACAGGGGATCGCATGAACCCAAGTCAATGGAAAGAAGGTGTTAGCGTTACAGAAACAACAACGACAACAAAATATATGCAGGTGAAGGCATCACTAGGGAACAGGATGTAAAGTTTAGAATAATATGTTGCATTGTGGATTCACTGAGCAGTGGCTGACTCAAGCGCTTAGTACAGTGCTCAGCACACAGTAAGCACTCAATAAATGCGATTGTATGAATGAATTAATTAACACCCACTCTGATTAAGCAGGATACGGTCACAAGTCCCGTCTCTGAGGAAACCAATTCAGTCTAACGATAGCGAAAGGTGATGACCACAGTTAAATAGGGGCACATTTAAAATAGATTTAATTTTATGAGGGCAGAACTAGGGCTTCCTAAGGGTTTGAAAGCTCCCCCATCACCTGGGTGATAAATAGGTGTGTCCTTCTGAATCGTCAGTCAGTCCATCAGTCATATTTATTGAGTGCAAACCGTGTGCAGATCACTGTACTAAACGCTTGGAGAGTACAATATTACTGACACATTCCCTGCCCACAACGAGTTTACAGTCTATAGGACTGTAAGAACACAGCTGTAGCCTAAAGAGGTTAAGCAAAAAAGAACATGGAACCTCAATCATTGAACTTATTCATTTATTTATTCGTTCGTTCATTTATTCATTCATTTTGATGGTATTTGTTAATCACTTACTACGTGCCAGGCACTGTACTAAGCACTGAGGTAGATACAAACTAATCAGGCTGGGTAGAGTTCATTTCCCACGTGGGGCTCACAGTGTCAATCCCCACTTTACTACCTCTCTATCCTTAAAATCAAGAGTGGTATGGGATTTGGGAGTGAATTGGGAATTTTTTTTTCATAATATTTGTTAAACACTTACTATGTGCCTGACACTGTACTAAGCGCTGGGATAGACACAAATTAATTGGGTTGGATGTGGCCTCTGTCCCACGGGGAGCTCAGAGTCTTAATCCTCATTTTGCAGCTGAGGTAACTGAGGCATAGAAAAGAGAAATGACTTTAAATCAGACTCTCTCCTACTTAAACTCTGAGCCCCATGTGGGACACGGATTGGGTCCACCCTGATCAATCAATCAATCAATCAATCAGTCAATCAATCGTATTTATTGAGCACTTACTGTGTGCAGAGCACTGTACTAAGTGCTTGGGAAGTACAAGTTGGCAACATATAGGGACGGTCCCTACCCAACAGTGGGCTCACAGTCTAGAAGGGAGAGACAGAGAACAAAACAAAACATATTAACAAAATGAAATAAATAGAATAGATATGCACAAGTAAAATAAATAAATAAATAAATAAATAAATAAATAAATAAATAAATAAATAAATAAATAAATAGATGAATGAATGAATGAATAAATAAATAAATAAATAAATGGAGTAATAATGTTCTTATATCCACTCCAGCACTTTGAACAGTGCTTAACCCAGAGTAAATAATTTAACAATTACCAAAATAATTATTTAATCAGAGAGAAGGAATACCTAGAACGCATTATCAACCAACAACCAAACCTAAGAATTCAGGTTTTCCTCGGAACCCCTAAAATGTTTTGAAAGAATTTCATGCATCTGAAGCGTGAAACTATGAAATGCTACCTCTGTGACAGCCTCGTTAGAATCGGTGTTATTGAAACTACGTCAAAACTTGTAGCAAGCAGCGTGACTTAGTGGAAAGAGCAGGGGCTTGGGAGTCAGAGGACATGGGTTCTAAACCCGGCCCCGCCACTCGTCTGCAGTGTGACCTTGGGCAAGTCACTTCACTTCTCTGTGCCTCAGTTACCTCATCTGTAAAATGGGAATTAAAAGTGTGAGCCCCACGTGGGACAACGTGATTACCCTGTATCTACCCCAGTGCTGGAGCAGTGTTTGGCAAATAGTAAGCACTTAACAAATACCGTAATTATTATTATTACTATTATTATTATTATTACTATTATTATTATTATTATTAACATTATTAACATTATTACTATTACTGTTATATTTTAGCCATCTCCTATTGCTTATTGTTATTATTATATTTTAGCCATCTCCTACTGTTATTGAACAATGTTCTTTTACTCTTAATATAGTAAAGTCTTCCCTTCCAGATAAATTATTTTGTGCCTGTCACCCTCTCTAAACCAGATGTACCTTGAGGGTAAGGATCTTATCTACTAGTGTACAGTAAGCGTTCAATAAATATGATTGAATGAATACTAATTCTATTGTCCTCTCCCAAGCGTTTACTACAGTGCTCCCCACAGAATAGGTACTCCATCAATAACGACTCAATCGAAACATTGGAAGCTGAGTTCGATTCTACTTTGTCGAGCTTTTATAATCTCTTTTTGGGCTGGTCACTACCTGTCTTCATTTATCCCACACAGCACTGGGGAAGATGATAGTTTAATCCACAGAGCATTGTCAGAGAAGAGAAATGCTTCCTCTCACTTCATCACCACAAAAAGGGCCCTTATGCATTTCAGATTTATCTGTAGTATTAAACCTCTCTTTGTTTTAATTAGTGTTCCTAGACGATTCATGGCATTTCATGACAATAGTAATAGCAGTGGGTATCGTTTTTATCATGCTTCTGAGAATTTCTGTCATGAGCGCGCCGCTTTGAAAAATATCTATCCCAAACGGTAGGGTTGCCTCCTTGCTTTCCCAAGGAAAGTCACCGCGCCTCACACAGACCATTAAAACCTTTGGTCGTTAAGTCCGAGATGGACTCTCACCCGCAAAGAGAATATTTTCCGGGAACAGTTTCAAGTTCACGAGAGCGGGAGGCATGGATTTTCTGAGTTCAAGGTCACCATAAATAAGTTTGATAGCTCAATAATGACTCGGGCAATTGTGTTCTTCTAACCAACCATTTCCTCGATGTTTCTTTTGAAGGTCTTGCCCGTATCTGTTGGCCCTGTTTAGCGTCATTTATTCTACTAATGGGTCAGTCGCCTTGAGGAATCCGGAGAGTCAGGTTGCAAGATCAACCCACTTATTTGGACTAGTTTTCCATCTAATTATCATAGGTGATTGCTTTATTTGGAGATTTGGGGGAGGGAAGGAGTCAACGATTACTTACGGATGTTTGAAATGGGGTGTAGAATAAAGTTTGTTCATATACCCGCCCCATCTACTCCTTTACGCCGAAGGTACTGGGTCCTATTCGTGGCTCTGCCACTTGCCCACTGTGTGACCTTGGGTGAGTCGCTTCACTTCTCTGGGCCTCAGGTATCTAATCTGTCAAATGGGGATTAACGTGGGACAGGGACTGTATTTATTTAATCGTATTTATTTATTTTTTATGGTATTTGTTAAGCGCTTACTATGTGCCAAACACTGTCCTAAGTGCTAGCATTCATTCATTCAGTCAATTGTACTTATTGAGCACTTACTGTGTGCAGAGCACTGTACTAAGAGCTTGGGAAGTACAAGGTGGCAACATATAGAGATGGTCCCTACCCAACAGCGGGCTCACAGTCTAGAAGGGGGAGACAGAGAACAAAACAAAACATATTAACAAAATCAAATAAATAGAATAAACATGTACAAATAAAATAAATAGAGTAATAGATACATACAAACATATATACATATATATATAGGTGCTGTGGGGAGGGGAAGGAGGTAAGGCGGGGGGGATGGGGAGAGGGTGGAGGGGGAGAGGAAGGAGGGGGCTCAGTCTGGGAAGGCTAAGCAGCGTGGCTCAGTGGAAAGAGCCCGGGCTTTGGAGTCAGAGGTCATGGGTTCAAATCCTGGCTCCGCCAATTGTCAGCTGTGTGACTTTGGGCAAAGTCACTTAACGTCTCTGTGCCTCAGTTCCCTCATCTGTAAAATGGGGATTAAGACTGTGAGCCCCCCGTGGGACAACCTGATTGCCTTGTAACCTCCCCAGCGCTTAGAACAGTGCTTTGCACATAGTAAGCGCTTAATAAATGCTATTATTATTATAATTATTATTATTGTTATTATTATTATTATTATTATTATGCTCTTACTGTGTGCCAAGCACTGTACTAAGTGCTTGTAATGTACAATTCAGCAACAAATAGAGACAATCCCTACCCAACAACAGGACTGTATCCATCCCGATTTGCTTGTCCCTACCCCAGTACTTAGTACAGTGGCTGGGACATAGTAAGCACTAAACAAATACCACAGTTATGCTTAGTACACTGCCTGGCACATAGTAAGCGCTTAAGTAGGGACCGTCTCTATATGTTGCCAACTTGTACTTCCCAAGCGCTTAGTACGGTGCTCTGCACACAGTAAGCGCTCAAAAAATACGACTGAATGAATGAATGAAAGTACCACAACTATTATCATTTTAATTGTTATTAGGACTCTTCGGTGTGTGTTGGACAATTATGGTTTGTACTTTCCGAGCGCTTAGTACAGTGCTCTGCACACAGTAAGCACTCAATAAATGCCATTGAATAAATTGAACGAATGAATGAATATACACTTTTCCAATGGACAAATAAATGATATTTGTCTGCACCTCGTCCTTGCTTAGGAAAGATAAGAACGTTTGTGTTGAGTAATGAGAGACCCCAATATCTCCAGTAGGAAATGTATTTTAATGTCAGTCTCCCCTTTTGCTGTATATTCCTTGTGGGCAGGGAATGTGTCTACCAATGCTGATAACTTGAACTCTCCGAGGTGCTTCACACAGTGCTCTGCACACAGTAAGTGCTCAACAAATGCGATGGATTGATGGATTGATTGATCGATTCTCCCCCCATATCAGGAAGAGGAACCAGTGGTTCAAGAAAGTGGGGCCGTGGGGCCAAACGGAATCAACCAGAAGATTATTGTGAACCCCACGTGGGACTTCCTGATTATCTTGTATTTATCCCGCTGCTTAGAACAGTGCTTGGCACAGAGTAAGCACTTAACAAATACCATAATTATTATTACTATTATTATTATTATTACCTGTAGGCAGATGCAGCCTTGACTTCGATAATAATGATGGTATTTGTTAAGCACTTACTACATGCCAAGCACTGTTGTAAGAATAATAATAATAATGATGATGGTATATGTTAAGTGCTTACTATGTGCAAAGCACTGTCCTAATAACAATAACAATAATAATGATAATGGCATTTGTTAAGCACTTACTATGTGCAAAGCACTGTTCTAAGCGCTGGAATAATAATAATGATGCCATTTATTATGCGCTTACTATGTGTCAAGCACTGTTCTAAGTGCACAGTCTTTTAGGCTGTGAGCCCACTGTTGGGTAGGGACTGTCTCTATATGTTGCCAATTTGTACTTCCCAAGCACTTAGTACAGAGCTCTGCACATAGTAAGCGCTCAATAAATACGATTGATGATGATTGATGATGATGCTGAGAGTGGATACAAGGTGATCAGGTTGTCCCACGGGGGGCTCACAGTCTTCATCCCCATTTGACAGATGAGGGAACTAAGGCACAGAGAAGTGAAGTGACTTGCCCAAAGACACACAGCTGACAATTGGCGGAGCTGGGATTTGAACCCATGACCTCTGACTCCAACGCCCGGGCTCTTTCCACTGGGCCACACTGCTTAACACTGGGGAATCGGGTTGTCCCACGTGGGGCTCACAGTCTTAATCCCCATTTTACAGACGAAGCAACTGAGGCACAGAGAAGTTAAATGACTTACCCAAAGTCACACAGCTGACAAGTGGCGGAGTCGGGATTTGAACCCATGACCTCTGACACCCAAGCCCGTGTTCTTTCCTCTGAGCCACGCTGCTTCTTTAAGCACTGATCTCTCCCTCTCCTGTCGACATCTTACTCCACCAGTGTGGCAGGGATCACAGAGGCTTCCTGCTGTATCTGCGGGATCAGTAAACCCATCGACGGTATTTTTTGAGCGCTTACTACGTTCAGAGCACTCTACTAAGTGCTTGGGAGAACACAGGAGAACAGAGCTAGTAAACACATTCCCTGCCCACAACAAGCTTATGTCTAAAAGCGGGGGCAGGCATTAATATTGCAGAGAAACAGCCTTGCCTAGTGGAAAGAGCACGGGCTTGGGAGTCAAAGGACGTGTGTTCAAATCCCTTTTCCACCACTTGTCTGCTGTGTGACCATGGGCAAGTTAATTGCCTTCTCTGTGCCTCAGTTACTTCATCTGTAAAATGGGGATTAAGACTCTGAGCCCCATATGGGGCAGGGACTACCTCTAACCTGATTACGGAGAAGCAGCGTGGCTCAGTTGAAAGAGCCCAGGCTTTGGAGTCAGAGGTCATGGGTTCAAATTCCAAGCTCTGCCAATTGTCAGCTGTGTGACTTTGGGCAAGTCACTTAACTTCTCTGTGCCTCAGTTCCCTCATCTGTAAAATAGGGATGAAGACTGTGAGCCCCCCGTGGGACAACCTGATCACCTTGTAACCTCTCCAGTGCTTAGAACAGTGCTTCCCACATAGTAAGCACTTAATAAATGCCATTATTATTATATTATATGTACCCCAACACTTAGAACAGTGCTGGGCACTGTTAGTAAGCTTACTATTATTATCATTACTTCTTATTACTAAGCTTTCTTATTACTACTACTACTAATAACCTTTATTATTATTATTATTATTATTATTATTATTATATAAATGATGATTAAGGATATAAGTGCTGTGGGGCTGGGGAGGGGTGAAGAAAAGGCACAAATCCAAGTGCAAGGGTGATGCAGGACAGAGTGGAAGAAGGGGAAATGAAGTCTTAGTGATGGAAGGCCTCTTGGAGGAGGTGTGCCTTCAATAAAGCTCTGTCAGTGAGAGAGTGACCATCTGTTGGAAATAATAATAATTATAATAATAATAATAAGAAGAAGAATAATGACATTTATTAAGTGCTTACTATGTGCAAAGCACTGTTCTAAGCACTGGGGAGGTTACAAGGTGATCAGGTTGTCCCACGGGGGGCTCACAGTCTAAATCCCCATTTTACAGAGGAGGTAACTGAGGCACAGAGAAGTGAAGTGACTTTCCCAAAGTCACACAGCTGACAATTGGCAGACCAGGGATTTGAACCCATGACCTCTGACTCCAAAGCCCGTGCTCTTTCCACTGGGCCACACTGCTTCCATGGAGAGGGAGGGCAGGACATGGAGAGGGAGGGCTTACACGGGTCGGCCTGATTTTATTGAGTCGTGTGTTCATGCTAACAAGATTTCAGTGGCATAACATTCATCACTCATTCACTCCCACAGATTCAACCATAATCTCCAAGAGGATGTTACATAAATCTACATCACCACCCCTACTCTCTCTCCCCCTCTCAAGGCTCGCAACTCCTCCTGCCTTCGTGACATCTCTACTTGGATGTCTTCCCGTCACCTCAAACTCAACACGTCCAAATCAGAGCATCTAATCTTTCCACTCAAACCCTGTCCTCTCTTCAACTTTCCCATCACTGTAAATGGCACAACCTTCCTTCCCGTCTCACGAGCCCATAACCTTGGTGTCATCCTTGACTCTGCTGTCTCATTCACCCCACACATCCAATCCGCCCCCAAATCCTGCCGGTCTTACCTTCACAACATTGCCAAGGAGCGCCCTTTCCTCTCTATCCAAACTGCTACCATGTTAGTACAATCACTCATCCTATCCCGACTGTATCATTGCATCAGCCTCCCTTCTGACCTCCCAAAATGCTGCCTCTACCCACTCCAGTCCATACTTCACTCCGCTGCCGGGATTGTCAGTCTACAGAAATGTTCAGGGCATGTCACCCCTTCCCTCGCTGCCCTCGAAAATCTCCAGTGGTTTCCTATCCACCTCAATATCAAACAAAAACTCCTCACCATTGGCTTTAAAGCGGTCAATCCCCTGGCCCCCTCCTACCTCACCTCCCTTCTCTCTTTCTCCATCCCAGCCCAGACACTCCGCTCCTCTCCCACTGCTAACTGTCTCCCTGGGCCTCCATCTCACCTGTTTTTCCGCCTCCCCCTGGCCCATGTCTTGCCCCTGGCCTGGAATGCCCTCCCTCCTCCAACGTGCCACACAACATGCCCTTCTGAAGGTGCGTCTCCTCCCAGAAGCCTTCCCAGACTAACCCCCATTTTTCCTCAACTCCACTCCCTTCAACTCCATCCCGACTTGCTCCCTTTCCTCTTCCCCCCATCCTGCCCCACGGCACTTATGTACAAACCTGCCATTTTATTCATTTATATAATAATAATAATAATAATAATTGTGGCATTAGAGAAGCAGCGTGGCTCAGTGGAAAGAGCACGGGCTTTGGAGTCAGAGGTCGTGGGTTCAAATCCCTGCTCTGCCAATTGTCAACTGTGTGACTTTGGGCAAGTCACTTCACGGGGCCTCAGTTCCCTCATCTGTAAAATGGGGATTAGGACTGTGAGCCCCCCGTGGGACAACCTGATCACCTTGTAATGTCCCCAGCGCTTAGAACAGTGCTCTGCACATAGTAAGTGCTTAATAAATGCCATTATTATTTGTTAAACACTTATTATGTGCCAAGCACTGTTCTAAGCACCGGTGTAGATACAGGGTAATCAGGTTGTCCCACGTGGGGCTCATATTTTCAGTCCCCATTTTACAGATGAGGTAGCTGAGGCACAGAGAGGTTAAGTGACCTGCCCGAGGTCACACAGCAGACAAGTGGTAGAGGCAGGATTAGAACCCATGACCTTTGACTTCCAAGTCCTTGCTCTTTCCACTGAACCACACTGCTTCTCTTTATATGGGAGGCCTGTTTACTTGTATTGCCCCCTCTAGACTGTGAGCTCGTTGTGGGCAGGGATTGACTCTCTTTATTGCTGAATTGTACTTTCCAAGCGCCTAGTACAATGCTCTGTATACAGCAAGAGCTCAATAATAAATAATGAACCATTTGTAGGTAGAAACAGCATGAACTAGTGGAAAGAACCCAGGCTTGGGAGTCAGAGGACTTGGGTTCTAATCCTGACTCTGCCACTTGTCTGCTGTGTGACCTTGGGCAAGTCACTTCACCTCTCTGTGACTCAGCTTCCTCATCTGTAAAATGGGCCTCAGTTACCCATCTGGAAAGTGGGGATTGAGACTGAGCCCCACGTGGCACAACCTGATTGCCTTGTATATACCCCAGTTCTTAACAACAGTGCTGGGCACATAGTAAGTGCTTAACAAACATTATTATTATTATTATTATTATTATTATTATTATTATTATTATTATTATTATTATTATTAGTTGCAGTGCCTCAGTTACCTCATCTGTAAAATGGGGATTAAATCTTATAAAATGGGGATTAAATCTTATTCCTTCCTACTTAGACTTTGAGCCCTTTGCGGGACAGGGACTGTGTTCAATCTGATTAAATTGTGTCTACCTCAGCACTTCGAACAGTGCTAGCCACATTGTAAGAGTTTAACAAGCACCAAAATTATTTATTATTATTATTATTATTATTATTAATAATAATAATAATAATTATTCCATTTACCCCTTTTGCTCCCAATATTTTGTTATCGAGTTTAACCACTCAAAATATAGTATCAATAACAACAGTCTTTCAGAAAAGTAGCATGCTACTATCAGTCAGTGGTATTTATTGAGCACTTACTATGTGCTGAGCACTGTTCTAAGCACTTGGGAGTATAGAAAACAAGAGAATTAGTAGACATGTTGCCAATAGTGAGCTTCTGGTCTAATTCTAAAACAAATATCAGTGGCATCAAATAATCCAAGTAAGATTGGTCTTGATGATGATGATGATGGTATTTGTTAAGCACTTACTATGTGCAAAGCACTGTTCTAAGCGCTGGGGAGGTTACAAGGTGATCAGGTTGTCCCGGGGGGGCTCACAGTTTTAATCCCCATTTTACCAGATGAGGTAACTGAGGAACAGAGAAGTGAAGTGACTTGCCCAAAGTCACACAGCTGACAGTTGGCAGAGCCGGGATTTGAACCCATGACCTCCGACTCCAAAGCCCGTGCTCTTTCCACTGAGCCACGCTGCTTCTCCATTTCCGATTTCAAATGGTCTTCATTTCAGATTTTAAACGTAGACAAGATTAATAATATTAAAAACGAATAATGACAATAAGATCTAAGCTCGTTGTGGGCAGGGAATGCGTCTGTATATTGGTATATTGTACTCACCCAAGTGCTGAGTACAGTGGTCCGCATGCAGTAAGCGCTAAATGAATAAAGACAATTGAATGAATGAATGGGTAATTGCGGCACGTTACATGGTTGCTATGTGCCAAGCACTGTACTAAGCGCTGGGGTTGCTACGAAACAATCAAGTTGGCCATCTCATTTTAACACGTCATCGTTTGTCCAAGTTGGTAGCCTAGCAACAAGGTGATGGGGCTGAGGAAGATCAGGAAGATTGTGGTATATTGTACTCTCCTATGTGCTCAGTATAGTGCTTTGTACACAGCAAGCGCTCAATAAATATGATTAATAAATAAATAATACTTCAGGATGGGGCATTTATTGATTATTGAACTATATATATATAGTTCATATATATATATACATATATATTATATACTTATTATATATATATATATATATATATATATATATATATATAAGCAGCATGGCTCAGTGGAAAGAGCACGGGCTTTGGAGTCAGAGGTCATGGGTTCAAATCCCGGCTCTGCCAATTGTCAGCTATGTGACCTTGGGCAAGTCACTTAACTTCTCTGGGCCTCAGTTCCCTCACCTGTAAAATAGGGATTAAGACTGTGAGCCCCCCGTGGGACAATCTGATCACCTTGTAACCTCCCCAGTGCTTAGAACAGTGCTTTGCACATAGTAAGTGCTTAATAAATGCAATTATTATTATTATTATTATTTATTATTATATATGTATATATGTTTGTACGTATTTATTACTCTATTTATGTATTTATTTTACTTGCACATATTCTATTTATTTTATTGTGTTAATTTTTTTTTTTTTTTTTTTCTCTGTCTCCCCGTTCAAGACTGTGAGCCCACTGCTGGGTAGGGACCATCTCTATATGTTGCCAACTTGTACTTCCCAAGTGCTTAGTACAGTGCTCTGCACACACTAAGTGCTCAATAAATATGATTGAATGAATGAATTAACGAACGAATCTTTGCTACTGTACCTCTAACAGTGGTCGGATGTTCCCCGTCCAATTCCTCCTTCCTGGGGACCACCTTCTCTGACCCCCCAGGAGTAAGGAGGCACTCAGTCAATTGCATTTATTGAGCACTTACTGAGTGTAGAGCACTGTACTAAGCGCTTGGGAGAGTAAAATACAATACTAAACAGATGTATTCCCAGCCCACAACCAGCTTACACTCTAGAGGGGATGACAGACATTAAAAGAAAGAAATAAATGACAAATATTTACGTAAGTGGTGTGGGGCTGGGTGAAGGGATGAATAAATGGAGCAAGTCAGGGTGACGCAAAAGGGATTGGGAGAAGAGGAAAGGAGGGTTTAGTCAGGGAAGGCCTCTTGGAGGAGGTGTCCTTTCAATAAGGCCTTGAAAAAGGGGAGAGTCTTGCAGTTTTCTGATGCTTGGAGGGCATGTGAGGTTCACGGGGAAACTTGTACTTCCCAAGCGCTTAGTACAGTGCTCTGCACACAGTAAGCTCTCAATAAATACGACCGAATGAATGACTGGAAATAATAATAATGGCATTTATTAAGCACTGTTCTAAGCGCTAGGGAGGTTACAAGGTGATCAAGTTGTCCCACAGGGGGCTCACAGTCTTCATCCCCATTTTCCAGATGAGGGAACTGAGGCCCAGAGAAGTGAAGTGACTTGCCCAAAGTCACACAGCTGACAATGGCGGAGCCGGGATTCGAACCCATGACCTCTGACTCCAAAGCCCGGGCTCTTTCCACTGAGCCACGCTGCTTCTCGACTTTTAGACTGTGAGCCCACTGTTGGGTAGGGACCGTCTCTATCTGTTGCCAACTTGTACTTCCCAAGCGCTTAGTACAGTGCTCTGCACACAGTAAGTGCTCAATAAATACAATTGATTGATTGATTGACTGGAAACTCCCTAGCTGGGTCAGATTGTGTCGTATGATTGGCAGTTGTTCCAGATCAATCAGATCCAGTGTGAAAGAACTAATTGGAGGGTAAGGTTCATTAGCAAGCCAGAAATCAACAACCCTTCAACTGGGTGGAGAGCCATCAATAAATAATAATCAATTAATAAGTGCTCAATAAATACGATTAATGATGATCTTCTATATTAACGATAATGGTATTTATTAAGCGCTTACTATGTGCCAGGCACTATACTAAGCGCTGGATATACAACAGCATGGCATGATGGATAGAGCCCGGGCCTCGGAGTCAAAAGGGTAATAGGTTCTAATCCCAGCTCCGTCACATAATAGTAATAATGATGGTATTTGTTAAGCGCTTACTATGTGCCAAGCACTGTTCTAAGCGCTGGGGTAGTTACAAGGTAATCAGGTTGTCGACATGGGGTTCACAGTCTTAATCCCCATTTTCCAGATGAGGGAACTGAGGCCCAGAGAAGTGAAGTCACTTGCCCAAGGTCACACAGCAGACAAGTGGCAGAGCCGGGATTCGAACCCATGACCTCCGACTCCCAAGCCCGTGCCCTTTCTACTGAGCCACGCTGCTTCACATGTCTGCTGGATGACCGTGGGCAAGTCATTTGATTTCTTTGCACCTCAGTTCCCTCATCTGGAAAATGGGGATTGAGACTGTGAGCCCCACGTTCATTCAGTCATATTTATTGAGCGCTTACTGTGTGCGGAGCACTGTACTAAGCGCTTGGGAGTACAAGTTGGCAACATATAGAGACGGTCCCTATGCAACAGTGGGCTCACAGTCTAGAACATGGGACAGGGACTTGCTTGTACCCACCGCAGTGCTTAGTACAGTGCTTGGCACATAAAGAGGACTTAGCAAATATCACAATTACTATTAAGCACTTAATAAGTATGATTGAACCGGATTGTACTTTCCAAGCGCTTAGTACAGTGCTCTGCACACAGCAAGCACTCAGTAGTGCTTCTCCCCCCTTCTAGATTGAGCCCGTTGTTGGGTAGGGACCGTCTCTATATGTTGCCAACTTGTACTTCCCAAGCGCTTAGTACAGTGCTCTGCACACAGTAAGCGCTCAATAAATACGATTGAATGAATGGATGAATAGATAAGATTGAATGAGTGAATGCAAGTGGGGTTGATACAAGTGGATAAGAGTTTCAGACCGCCCCTGTCCCACGTGGGGCTCACGGTCTCAATCCCCATTTTACAGATGAGGGAACTGAGGCCCAGAGAAGTGAATTAACTTGCCCAAGGTCACACAGCAGACAAGTTGGCAGAGCCGGCATTAGAACCCAGGATCTTCTGATTCCCAGGCCGGGCTCTAGCCATTACAATGAAATGCACCTTAAGCAATCTGCACCTTGTGGGTTATCCCTCACACATACAACTCATGTACCCATCTTTCTAGTCTTCGCTTTCTTCTTTTTACAGTCCATTTAATAACGCTGGGATTTGTTAGGCACATAATATGTGCCAGGTGCTGTACTAAACCCTGGGGTGGATACAAGCAAAAGGGACCGGACACAGTCCCTGTCCCACCTGGGGCTCACGGTCTGAATCCCCATTTTCCAGATGAGGGAACTGAGGCCCAGAGAAGTCAACCGACTTGCCCGAGGCCACACAGCAGAGAAGTGGCGGAGCCGGGATTAGAACCCAGGTCCTTCTGACTCTCAGGCCCGAGCTCGATTCACTAGGCTGGGCTATAAACTCTGTGAGGGGAGAAGCGGTGTGAGTCCTAATGCATTCTTCCAGCTTCTTAATACAGTCCACTGCACAGATTATGTGCTTAATAAATATTATTAATTGATTGCTCTATTGAGGCCAAATCCATTTTTAAAATATCTTACAAAGGCATCCATGTGTCAAATGGGAGTTAGCGGTCCTTTTCCAGGGAAGAATATCATTTTGTTCCCAAATCATATTAGCTCCAGGTTGAACAAAGACTGTCTGACCTGGTTATCTTCTACAGCTTAGTATAGTGTTTGCAACATAGTGAGTGCTTAACAAAATCATCATCATCATAATAATGGCATTTGTTAAGCGCTTACTATGTGCAAAGCACAAGGTGATCAGGTTGTCCCATGTGAGGCTCATAGTCTTAATCCCCATTTTACAGATGGGGTAACTGAGGCACAGAGGATGAAAATAATAACAATAATAACAATCATACTACTACTACTACTACTAATAATAATAACATTTATTAAGGGCTTAGTATGTGCAAAGCACTGTTCTAAGTGCTGAGGAAGTTACAAGGGCTGAGGAGGTTACAAGGTGATCAGGTTGTCCCACGGGGGGCTCACAGTCTTAATCCCCATTTTACAGATGTGGTAACTGAGGCACAGAGCATGAAAATAATAATAATAATAATAATAATAATAATAATAATAATAATAATAATAATAATAATAATAACATTTATTAAGCGCTTACTACATGCAAAGCACTGTTCTGAGGAGGTTACAAGGGCTGAGGAGGTTACAAGGTGATCAGGTTGTCCCATGGGGGGCTCACAGTCTTAATCCCCATTTTACAGATGTGGTAACTGAGGCACAGAGGATGAAAATAATAATAATAATAATAATAACAATAATAATAATAATAATAATAATAGCATTTATTAAGCACTTACTACGTGCAAAGCACTGTTCTAAGTGCTGAGGAGGTTACAAAGGCTGAGGAGGTTACAAGGTGATCAGGTTGTCCCATGGGGGGACTCACAGTCTTAATCCCCATTTTACAGATGTGATAACTGAGGCACAGAGGATGAAAATAATAATAATAATAATAATAATAATAATAATAATAATAATAATAATAATAATAATAATAATAATAATAATAATAATAACATTTATTAAGCACTTACTACGTGCAAAGCACTGTTCTAAGTGCTGAGGAGGTTACAAGGGCTGAGGAGGTTACAAGGTGATCAGGTTGTCCCAGGGGGGGCTCACAGTCTTAATCCCCATTTTACAGATGAGGGAACTGAGGCACAGAGAAATTAAATGACTTGTCTAAAGTCACACAGCTGACAGTTGGCAGAGCCAGGATTCGAACCCATGACCTCTGACTCTAAAGCCCATGCTGTTTTCAACTGAGCCATGCTGCTTCTCTAAGTGAAGCTGGCAGTTGGCAGAGCCGGGATTTGAACCCATGACCTTTGACTCCCAAGCCCGTTCTCTTTGCATTGAGCCACGCTGTGACTGTCACTATTATCGTCAGCATTATTAATTATTATCTTTGTTTTTTATGGTATTTTTAAGCACTTACTACATGCCAGGCTCTGTACTAAGAGCTGCAGTAGATTCAAGCTAATCAGGCTAGACACAGTCCCTGTCCCACATTGGGCTCACAGTCTTAATCCCCATTTTACAGATGAGGGAACTGAGGTTTGGTGAAGTGAAGTGACTTGCCCAAGGTCACACAGCAGACAAGTAGTGGGGCCAGGAATAGAACCCAGGTCCTTCTGACCCCGAGGTGGGGGCTCTACCCTCTATACAATACTAGATGAAGCAGTGTGGTTTAATGGAAAGAGCCCGGGCTTGGGAGTCAGAGGACCTGGGTTCTAATTCTGGCTCCGCCACTTATCAGCTGTGTGACTTTGGGCAAGTCACTTCACTTCTCTGGGCCTCAGTTCTCTCATCTGGAAAATGGGGATCAAGACTGAGCCCCATATGGGACAACCTGATTATCTCGTATCTATCCCAGTGCTTAGAATAGTGCTTGGCAAATAGTAAGCGTTTAACAAATACCCTCATTTCTTTCATTCATTCATTCAATCGTATTTTTTGAGCACTTACTGTGTGCAGAGCACTGTACTAAGCGCTTGGGAAGTTAAATTTGGCAACATATGGAGACGGTCTCTACCCAGCAGTGGGCTCACAGTCTAGAAGGGGGAGACAGAGAACATAAAACAAAACATATTAACAAAATAAAATAAATAAAATAAATATGCACAAATAAAATAGAGTAGTAATTCATAAATTCATTTATATATGTGTGTATTTATTTTCTTATTGCTTCACTTCATAATTAATAATAATAATGATGGCATTTATTAAGCACTTACTATGTGCAAAGCACTGTTCTAAGCGCTGGGGAGGTTACAAGGCGATCAGGTTGTCGTAGGGGGGGCTCACGGTCTTAATCCCCATTTTACAGATGAGGGAACAGAGGCAGAGAGAAGTGAAGTGACTTGCCCAAAGTCACACAGCTGACAACTGGTGGAGCCAGGATTCGAACCCATGTCCCCTGACTCCAAAGCCTGGGCTCTTTCCTTTGAGCCATGCCGCTTCTCACAAGGACCATAATTCTCATAATTCCCACAAGGACCAAGGGATTGAAGCAAATGCACAGCCTTCATATGAATCCTTCCCCCATCTCTTTCCCTCCATGCAATCAGATTCAATAATGAACTTAACTCAGGGTAAATTCAGGATTGCCACTGGGATAATTTAAATTTTCTGACAACAGCACCCGGCTACTCGGATTCAATTGAAGTCATCAGCACATATTTTCTTCTCAAGCAGCCCTGAGCTCCCAAGAGGGTGAAATAACAGGTCAAAGTATATTTTTTCATTTTCCCAATGGATCACTAGTACTCCATCGTGCCCCAATTTCCCGATCATTTCCACTGCGGGGTTTTGTGTAAATTAACTTTCTAGCTTCCTCACTCCCTGATATGTTGAAGTTCAAATACCTTTTTCTGATACTTGTGATGGCTCAATTGAGCAGGTTTTCATACTTTCCAAGAGTGCCGTTGAAATTCTCATTCCTAATGTTGTAAAGCAAGTGCTGATTTAGTCCCACTGATTTTCCCAACAATTTGTAAGTTGCTCCATTAGGTTTTCATACTTTCCAAGAGTGCCGTTGAAATTCTCATTCCTAATGCTGTAAAGCAAGCTGATTTAGTCCCACTGATTTTCCCAACAATTTATAAGTTGCTCCATTTCCCCTTTCTGTTTAAATTTTGTAGCAGCAGAGAGAGAAAAGTTGGGCTCTGAAGTGGTCATGTCATTAGTTGGAGGAAGAAGGAACATTCCTTTGCTTAAGGAAAAGAAGAATGAATGGAAAAAGTCATTCCTCTTCGATTGAGGAGTGAGCCTTTATATTTTTAATTCAAAAGGAAGGATCCCAGTGGAATACACTAAGCATATAATAATAATGATGATGCCATTTATCAAGTGCTTGCTGTGAGCCAGTTGTTGGGTAGGGACTGCCTTTATATGTTGCCGACTTGTACTTCCCAAGCGCTTAGTACAGTGCTCTGCACACAGTAAGTGCTCAGTAAATGCGACTGAATGAATGAATGAATGAATGAATAAGATACTGAACTCCTTGAAGTCAGGGATAATGCCAACCAACTTTTTATTATACTCAATTTTGATGCCTTTCTCACATTCCTTCTCTCTTCCTCCATCCCAAAGTGGATCCTTGGGAACCTCAATATCCTTGTGGATGTTCCTAACAACTACTGAGCTCCTGCTTCCTATCACTCCTCAATTCCAGGGACCTCCTTCTCCACCTCACCCACTCACCAACTTGGGCACACACTCGATCTCATCATCTCCTGTCACTGTACAATCTCTACCCTGGCCCACGCTGAAATCCCTCTCTCTGACCACAACCTCCGTCTCTCCCCCACACATCCTACCCCTCTCATCTGTCCTGTTTTTCCTTCATTCTTTTATTGCCCTACCCTCAAATCCTTCAGGTTTTTATTTTTAAGTAATCTTTCCTCAGTTGGAGGTTACTATGAAACTCGTGTGTGTATGTGTGTGTGTGTGTGTGTGTGTTTGTGTATGTATGTATATGTGTGTGTGTGATCACTTATTATGAGACACCCTGTCAGTGCTCTTCGGTTCACTGGGCTATTTCATACCCTTGCAGGTGCTTAGTGTAGTGCTCTGCACACAGTAAGTGCTCAAGTACTTACAGAGTAAGTGCTCTGTTGACGGCACTACCATCCTTCCCGTCTCACAAGCCCACAACCTTGGTGTCATCCTCGACTCCGCTCTCTCATTCACCCCTCACATCCAAGCCATCACCAAAATCTGCCGGTCTCAGCTCCGCAACATTGCCAAGATCCGCCCTTTCCTCTCCATCCCAACCGCTACCCTGCTCGTTCAAGCTCTCATCCTATCCTGTCTGGACTACTGCATCAGCCTTCTCTCTGATCTCCCATCCTCGTGTCTCTCTCCACTTCAATCCATACCTCATGTTGCTGCCCGGATTATCTTCGTCCAGAAACGCTCTGGGCATATCACTCCCCTCCTCAAAACTCTCCAGTGGCTACCAATCAATCTGCGCATCAGGCAGAAACTCCTCACCCTGGGCTTCCAGGCTGTCCATCCATCCCCTGGCCCCCTCCTCCCTCCCCTCCCTTCTGTCCTTCTCCAGCCCAGCCCGCACCCTCCGCTCCTCCGCCGCTAATCTCCTTACTGTTAGGCCTCGTTCTCGCCTGTCCCGCCATCAATCCCCGGCCCACGTCCTCCCCCGGGCCTGGAATGCCCCCAATCCCTCTACCCATCCGCCAAGCTAGCTCTCTTCCTCCCTTCAAGGCCCTATTGAGAGCTCACCTCCTCCAGGAGGCCTTCCCAGACTGAGCCCCTTCCTTCCTCTCCCCCTCGTCCCCCTCTCCATCCCACCCTTCTTACCTCCTTCCCTTCCCCACAGCACCTGTATATATGCATATATGTTTGTACATATTTATTACTCTATTTATTTATTTATTTATTTTACTTGTGCATATCTATTCTATTTATTTTATTTTGTTAGTATGTTTGGTTTTGTTCTCTGTCTTCCCCTTTTAGACTGTGAGCCCACTGTTGGGTAGGGACTGTCTCTATATGTTGCCAATTTGTACTTCCCAAGCGCTTAGTACGGTGCTCTGCACATAGTAAGCGCTCAATAAGTACGATTGATGATGATGATGATAATAAATACCATTGATTGATTGATTCAGGATGGACTGTGTCTGACCTGATTAGCTTGTACCTATCTCAGTGCTTAGTACAGTGCCATATATATATATATATATATACAAACATATATATATATATGTATATATATATATGTATACATATCCATACATACATACATATACAAATATATAAATATAGATATAGATATAACAGCGTGGCTCAATGGAAAGAGCCCAGGCTTTGAAGTCAGAGGTCACGGGTTCTAATCCCGGCTTCACCACTTGTCAGCTGTGTGTCTTTCAGCAAATCACTTCCCTTCTCTGTGCCTCAGTTACCTCATCTGGAAAATGGGGATGAAGACTTTGAGCCCCACGTGGGGCAACCTGATCACCTTGTATTCCACCCCACCCCCAGCACTTAGAACAGTGCTTTGCACATAGTAAGCGCTTAACAAATGCTTTTATTATTATTATTATTATTATTATTATTATACATATATATGTATATATATATATATAATAAAGTATATGCCTGATATATAGAATAAAATATGTAGATATATGGGAAGCAGCATGGCCTAGTGGAACGATCTCAGGCCTGGGAATCAGAAGGACATGGGTCCCTACCCTGACTCTGCTACTTGTATGCTGTGTGACCTTGGGCAAGTCACTTCACTTCTCTGGGCCTCAGTGACCTCCTCTGGAAAATGGGAACTGAGACAGTGAGCTCCATGTGGGATAGGGACTGTGTCCAACCCGATTTGCTTGTATCCACCCCAGCATTTAGTACAGTGTCTGGCACATAATAAGCGCTTAACAAATGCCATCATTAAGTAGTAAGTGATGATGATGACGATGGCATTTGTTAAGCTCTTATTCCATGCCACGCACTGTTCTAAGCACTGGGGGAGATATAAGGTAAGCAGGTTGTCCCACGTAGTGCTCGTACTCTTAATCCCCATTTTACAGATGTGGTAACTGAGACACAGAGAAGTGAAGTGACTTGCACAAAGTCACAGAGCCAACAAGTGGCAGAGCTGGGATTAGAACCCACGACCTCTGACTCCCAAATCCATGCTCTTTCTACTGACCCACGGTGCTTCTCAAATAACATAAAACACAAATTGAAAACCTAGCAGGGGTGGGGAGCTCTAGTCTTGCCCTCGTCCTACTTGGCTCAGTTGGAGGTAAGGAATCCTTCTAGGAACGAAGAGGAAGGAATTAGAGAGATGGAAAAAAGAGAGAGACAGAGAAAGAGAAAGAGAGAGAAAGGAGAAAGAATAATAATAATGATGACATTTATTAAGTGCCTACTATATGTGAAGCTCTGTTCTAAGTGCTGGGGAGGATACAAGGTGATCAGGCTGTCCCACGTGGGGTTCACAGTCTTAATCCTCATTTTACAGATGAGGTAACTGAGGCACAGAGAAGTTAAGTGACTTGCCGCAAGTCACACAGCTGACAAGTGGCAGAGCCAGGATTTGAACCCGTGACTTCTGACTCCAAAGCTCAGGCTCTTTCCACTGATCCACGCTGCTTCTCAATGTCAGAGGTAAGGAGGAAATCAGTCGTAGTTAGTGAGCACCTACTGTATGCAGAGCACTGTACTAAGCTACTGGGAGAGTATATTCAAACAATGATGGTGCAAAGTTCCCTGCCCACAAGTTTCAGAGATAATAACAATAACAATAATAATGATAATAATAATAATAATGATAATAATAATAATAATAATAATAATAATAATAATAATAATAATAATAATATTTGTTAAGTGCTTACTATGTGCAAAGCACTGTTCTAAGCACTGGGGAAGTTACAAGGTGATCAGGTTGTCCCATGGGGGGCTCACAGTTTTAATCCCCATTTTACAGATGAGGTAACTGAGGCACTGAGAAGTGAAGTGACTTGCCCAAAGTCACAAAGCTGACAGTTGGTGGAGCGGGGACTTGAACCCATGACCTCTGACTCCAAAGCCCTTGCTCTTTCCACTGAGCCTCGCAGCTTCCCATCCCAACTAAGCTAAGCGCTTAGTTCAGTGCTCTGGACATAGTAAGCACTCAATAAATACGAAGGAATGAATGAATTCATTTTCATTCATTCAATCATATTTATTGAGCACTTACTGTGTGCAGAGCGTTGTACTAAGTGCTTGGGAAGTACGAGTAGGCAACATATAGACCTGGTCTCTACCCAACAGTGGGCTTACAGTCTAGAAGGGGGAGACAGAGAACAAAACAAAACAGATTAACAAAATAAAATAAATAGAATGAATATGTACAAATAAAATAAATAAATAGAGTAATAAATCCGTACAAACATATATACATATATGCAGGTGCTGTGGGGAGGTGCTGTGGGGAGGGGAAGGAGGTAAGGTGGAGGGGATGGGGAGGGTGAGGAGGGGGAGTGGAAGGAGGAGGCTCAGTCTGGGAAGGCCTCCTGGAGGAGGTGAGCTTTGAAGGGCTTTGAAGGGAGGAAGAGAGCTAGCTTGGCAGATGTGCAGAGGGAAGGGATGAATGAATGGAGAAGTGAAGAATTGGAGAATCCCCTGAAGGAAATAAGGGAGGGAGGGAGGCAGAGGGTTGAAAATGCATACAGGTGATCTACAGTGCAACTGCTGATGCCTCCACATTAGTAGAAATTCAGTGCCATGGCTTGTCCGTTTGAGATTTCATGATAATGGCAGCCAAATTAATCATCATTTCATCTTCGTTTAACTAACTGAAGTTCCACCAACTGCTCCTGGGTTTCTTGGACTTGAATCACATTATAGAACCACTTCTGCTTTCTTTTCTGACTGGGGGCTCAAAACTGGAAATATGCAAATAGTACTGAAACCATCTCCTTGCTCCGAGTGAATTCTGATGCTAATAACAGAGTATATATTAATCGACCAATCATATTTATTGAGCACTTTCTCGGTGCACAGTGCTATACTAAGCTCTTAGGAGAGTACAATATAGCATTGCCTAACGCATAGAACGCGGGCCTGGGGGTTGGAAGGTCCTGGGTTCTAATCCCAGCCCTGCCACTGGTCTGCCATGTGAGCTTGGGCAAGTCATTTCACTTCTCCGGGCCTCAGTTACTTCAGCTTGGGAAATGAAGATTAAGACTGTGAGTCCCATTTGGGACAAGGACTGTATCCAATCTGATTACCTTGCACATACCCCAGGGCTTAGAACAGTGCCTAACACAAAGTAATTAACAAATACCAAAAAAAATCTCTAAACAAAACAAAAAAAAAAATGCAACAGATCTATTGCCTGCCCACAGAGAGCCTAAGCTTATTTTGTTTTTTTTTTTCATATTTCTCTGGGAAAAAAGATGAATTTAGGTGACATTTTTCTCTGTGTCATCATTCAGAAAGTTTGGAAGATCAAGCTGTAGTTCCTTCATTTTTTCCTAAAATTAATTTTGAAACCATTAAAAAAAAAGAATCCCTGAGTATCTAATTGAATCAGTATTCATTCCAAGTATTTTTGCTATACCTTCCTTGTGCTAATTGTATGCTAATGCATAATGAACTAATTCAATCAATGAGGGCATGAAAAATTCATCAAGGGTTTCAAGATGGCTTTCCTAACAAAGGCTTCTGATTTGAAATCCACCACTTTTTACTCACACAAAAATCCCAAACTTCAACTTCAGCTTCAACAATGTAGCACGATTTACTCTGACCCCAATAAAACAAGACTGTCAGCCCCACTTCGGACAACCTGATTACGTTGGATCCAGCTCAGCACGTAGTAAGCACTTAACAAATACCATCATTATTAAATAGATTGTAATAAGGAGGAAATAAAGAGTAGAAAGAGTTGAGTAGAAAGTAGAGTAGAAAGATGGGTAAATACAGTGCTCTGCACACAGTAAGCGCTCAATAAATGTGATTGATTGATTGATTGATTGAATAAATAAGAGCTATGTGTGAGGGATAACCCACAGGATGCAGATTGCATGAAGTGCATTTCATTGCAGTGGATAGAGCACAGGGCCTGAGAATAAAAAAGGGCCTGGGTTCTAATCCTGCTCTGCCACTTGTCTGCTACGTGACCTTGGGCAAGTCACTTCTCTGGGCCTCAGTTCCCTCACCTGTAAAACGGGGATTAAAACTGTGAGCCCCCCGTGGGACAACTTGATCACCTTGTAATCTCCCCAGCACTTAAAACAGTGCTTTGCACATAGAAAGCACTCAATAAATGTTATTATTCTTATTCTTATTCTTATTCTTATTCTTATTATCCCAGAGCTTAGTATAATGCATATTATTATAATCATAATAGCACCCGTTATTATAAAAATAATAGTTATTATTATGTATGAGTATTTCTATATCTTCCTCTTACATATGAAGCAGAATTCAAAGTGATGGAAGTGAACTCATCATCTTCATCATCAATATTTACGGAATACCTTTTGTGTGCAAAGCAACACGGTAGACTCTTTAAAGCATCAATCAATCAATCATATTTATTGAGCACTTACTGTGTGCAGATCACTGGAGTAAATGCTTGGGAGAGTGTAATAACAGAGCTGGTAGACACACTCCCTGCCAACAACAAGTTTATGGTCTAGATGGGGAAACAGACATTAATATAAATGAATAGCAGACATGGGCAAAGGGGCTGTGGGTTTGAGAGAGGGGTGAATAAAAGTGATTGATGCCTGTTCACTTGTTTTGATGTCTGTCTCATAATAATAATAATAATAATAATGACATTTATTAAGCATTTACTATGTGCAAAGCACTGTTCTAAGCTCTGGGGAGGTAACAAGGTGATCAGATTGTCCCACTGGGGGCTCACAGCCTTCATCCCCATTTTACAGATGAGGTCACTGAGGCCCAGAGAAGTGAAGTGACTTGCCCAAAGTCACACAGCTGACAAGTGGCGGAGTCAGGATTTGAACCCATCACCTTTGACTCCAAAGCCCAGGCTCTTTCCACTGAGGCACGCTGCTTCTCTTGTAGAAGCTTTTATTTTATTGTCACCCTTCTAGACTGTGAGCCCGTGGTGGGCAGGGATTGTCTCTATTGGTTGCTGAATTGGACTTTCCAAGTGCTTAGTACAGTGCTCTGTACACAGTAAGCGCTCAATAATAGAGAAGCAGCGTGGCTCAGTGGAAAGAGCACGGGCTCTGGAGTGAGAGGCCATGGGTTCATATCCTGGCTCCTCCAATTGCCAGCTGTGTGACTTTGGGCAAATCACTTAACTTCTCTGGGCCTCAGTTACCTCATCTGTAAAATGGGGACTAAGACTGTGAGCCCCCTCATGGGACAACCTGATCACCTTGTAACCTCCCAAGCGCTTAGAACAGTGCTTTGCACATAGTAAGTGCTTAATAAATGCCATCATTTTTTTAAATAGAATTGAATAAATGAATGGATGAAAAGCTGCAAATCCAAGCAAGGGCAATGCAGAAGGAAGTGGCAGATGAGGAAATGAGGACTTTAGTCAGGGAGGCCTCTTGGAAGAGATGTGCTATGATAAGGTTTTTAATAATAATAATAATAATAATAATAATAATAATAATAATAATAATAATAATAATAATAATTGTATTTGTTAAGCACTCAGTGCCAGGCATTGTACTAAGATCTGGGGTAAATGCAACATATCGGGTTGGACCCAGTCCCTGTCCCACGTGGGGCTCACAGCCTCAATCCATATTTTGCAGATGAAGTACCTGAGCCCCAAAGAAGTAAAGTGACTTATCCAAGGTCACACAGCAGACAAGTGCAGGGGCCTGGGATTATTATTATTATTATTATTATTATTATTATTATTATTAATAATAATAATAATAATAATAATAATAGCATTTATTAAGCACTTACTATGTACAAAGCACTGTTCTAAACGCTGGGAAGTTACAAGGTGATGAGGTTGTCCCACCTGGGGGTCACAGTCTTAATCCCCTTTTTACAGATGGGGGAACTGAGGCCCAGATAAGTGAAGTGACTTGCCCAAAGTCACACAGCTGACAAGTGGCGGAACTGGGATTTGAACCCATGACTTCTGACTCCAAAACCCGGGCTCTTTCCACTGAGCCACGCTGCTTCTCATGTTGAAGGTGGGGAGAGTGATCGTCTGCCAGATGTACAAAGACTTTAAACCCGTTGTGGGCAGGGATTGTCACTGTTTATTGCTGAATTGAACTTTCCAAGTGCTTAGTACAGTGTTCCGCACATAGTGAGCACCCAATAAATACGATTGAACGAATGAATGAATTGAATAAAGAGAGAGGGCATTCCAGGCCAGAGGCAGGATGCGGGCAAGAAGTTAGCAGCGGCATACGATGAGAAGAGGAGATCTGGATCCTGCCCTGAAGGAGCCTAAAGTCTACTGGAAGGGTTTTCAAACTATTGAGAGTCATTCATTCAATTCATTCAATCGTATTTATTGAGCGCTTACTGTGTGCCGAGCACTATACTAAGCACTTGGGAAGTACAAATCAGCAGCAGATAGAGACGGTCCCTACCCAACAATGGGCTCACAGTCTAGAAGGGGATGGAGGTGCTTGGGCAGAGCAATTGGAAACCAGTTTGTCGGCGATTTTGTTAGTCACTGTTCAACAAGAATTCCAGCTTGTAGGAGAGTAGAGGGGATTTCTGACTAGGAAGTGGGGCAAAAAAGAGAAGTTGGCATGGCTTAGTAGAAAGATCATTGGCTTGGGAGTCAGAGGTTGTGGGTTCAAATTCTGGCTCCGCCACTTGTCAGCTGTGTGACTTTCGGCAAGTCACTTAACTTCTCTGGGCCTCAGTTACCTCATCTATAAACTGGGGATTAAAACAATGTGAGCCCCATAAGGGACAATCTGATTACCCTGTATCTACCCCAGCGCGTAGAACAGTGCTTGGCCCATAGTAAGCGCTTAACAAATACCATAATCAATCAATCAATCAATCATATTTGAGTGCTTACTGTGTGCAGAGCACTGTACTAAGCGCTTGGGAAGTACAAGTTGGCAACATATAGAGACAGTCCCTACCCAACAGTGGGCTCACAGTCTAAAAGAGAAGCAGCACGGCTCAGTGGAAAGAGCACGGGCTTTGGAGTCAGAGGTCATGGGTTCAAATCCCGCTCCACAGAAATAATCCTGCCATCAAGGAACCTGCAGTCTAGTAGTAAAGCTCAAGAAAAACCTAAAAATCTAGGAAAAACTCCATTTCTCCAGCCTCCCCCTGTGCTGTCTGACTGGAGGATGTTCATTTCATTCCAAAATTTTTGGATGGCTCCATCTATTACTGGTGCCACAAACCCTGAAACGGTGGGTTTTCAATCCAGAAGAATTTCACTGTAGCCAGAAAGTCACAGGCAGGCACAAGGTTTCATCATTCATTCAACCGTATTTATTGAGTGCTTACTGTGTGCAGAGCACTGTACTAAGCGCTTGGGAAGTACAAGTTGGCAACACATAGAGACGCTCACAGTCTAGAAGATCACATGATTACACACAGACACACACAATGTCACAGTAACCTCCAGCCGAGGAAAGATTATTTCAAAAAATCTACAGGACTGGAGGGAAGGACAAAAGAGAATGAAGGGAGATGGTTGTGTAAAGTGTGTCACGCTTAAAACTGGGTGAGGATCCCGGCTAACTGGGAAAATGAACTGAAAAAAAAAAATCATTTTCCTTTTCTCTCCTGCCCCCGAAAGGAAGCTTATTTCCTCAAGTAATACACTGACATCGTTGCATGAAAGCTTCCTTTCTCTCTCTCTGCCCTAAACAGGATCACTGTTATTTAGGACTTTATCATTTAAGCTTCGAAGCTTAAATCAGAAACCAGACTCTCTGATTCTTACCCATAATAATGCTTTGATCTCGACAATCCTCTGAAAGATAAACGTTCTTTTTTCCCCAAGGGAGCCCCTCCTGCCACCTTTCTCAGAATCTACTAGAGCTCAGAGGCACTTCAACAACAACAATAATGATAATAATAATAATAATAATGGTAGGATTTGTTAAGCTCTTGCTCTATGCCAAGCACTATACTAAATGGACTGGTGTTGTCTTATACCGTCGAGTCGTTTCCGACCCATAGAGACACCACGGACAAATCTCTCCCTGAAAGCCCGCTCTCCATCTGCAATCGTTCCGGTAGTGGAGCCACAGAGTTTTCCTGGTAAAAACTGGGCAGGGGTTTACCATTGCCTCCTTCTACGCATAAACTCGAGTCTCCACCCTCGACTCTCTCGCAGGCCGAATAATAATAATAATAATAATAATTATGGCATTTATTAAGCGCTTACTATGTGCAAAGCACTGTTCTAAGTGCTGGGGAGGTTACAAGGCAATCAGGCTCACAGTCTTAATCCCCATGTTCCAGATGAGGTACCTGAGGCACAGAGAAGTGAAGTGACTTGCCCAAAGTCACACAGCTGACAATTGGCAGAGCCGGGATCTGAACCCATGACCTCTGACTCCAAAGCCCAGGCTCTTTCCACTGAGCCACGGAATGGTAGACGACTGGAAACTCTCCAGATATGACCATGAGAGGGTCAATCCTGGGGTAGATACAAGATAACCAAGTCCCACATGGGGCTCATAGTTTAAGTAGGAGAGAGAATGAGTTCTGAATCCCCATTGTGCCCATGAGAAAGCTGAGGCCCAGAGAAATAAAATGACTTGTCCAAGGTCACCCAGCAGGTACATGGCAGTGGTAGGATTAGAATCCAGGAGCTCTGATTTCCAGTTCTTTGTTATTTGCAAAGAGGCTGTGCCTCTTCCCTCCAACAACGACACCCTCAAACTTCAGGTGAGGAACCAATTAATTTTAGGATTTGGTCTTAATGATTCATTTTTTACTGTAATAATAATAACGGTGGTATTTGTTAAGCGCATACTATATGCCGAACACTGTTCTAAGCGCTGCGGTATATACAAGGTTAACAGGTTGTCCCAGCTGAGGATCACAGTCTTAATCGAGAAGCCGCGTGGCTCAGTGGAAAGAGCCCAGGCTTTGGAATCAGCAGTCATGGGGTCAAATCCCGGCTCTGCCAATTGTCAGCTGTGTGACTTTGGGCAAGTCACTTCACTTCTCTGTGCCTCAGTTCCCTCATCTGTCAAATGGGGATGAAGACTGTGAGCCCCCCATGGGACAACCTCATCACCTTGTAACCTCCCCAGTGCTTAGAACAGTGGCTTGGCAAATAGCGAGTGCTTAACACATACCGTTATTATAATTATTATAAATCCCCATTTTACAGATGAGGTAACTGAGTCACGGAGAAGTGAAGTGACTTGCCTAAGGTCACCCAGCAGACAAGTGGCGGCACTGGAATTAGAACCTGAGTCCTTTTGATCATTCTCTGTCTGAAGGCTCGGGGTACAGGCTCATACATTATTTACGAGGGGAGAATCGTCCTCCTTATCACCACCACAGAATGGATATAATAATAATGATGGTATTTGTTAAGTGCTTACTATGTGTCAAGCACTGCAGTAAGCACTGGGGTAGATACAAGCAAATTGAGTTGAGTATTTCCATCTCACAGCATTATCTGTTGAGCAAAGATTATGCATTAAATAATAATAATGATGATGATGATGATAATAATAATAATAATAATAATAATAATAATAATAGCCAACTTGTACTTCCCAAATGCTTAGTACAGTGCTCTGCACACAGTAAGTGCTCAATAAATATGATTGATTGATTAATAATAATAATAATAATAATAATAATAACATTTATTATGCACTTACTATGTGCAAAGCACTGTCCTAAGCGCTGGGGAGGTTACAAGGTGATCAGGTTGTCCCACAAGGGACTCACAGCCTTAATCCCCATTTTCCAGATGAGGTCACTGAGGCACAGAGAAGTTAAGTGACTTGCCCAGAGTCACACAGCTAACAGTTGGCGGGGCTGGGATTTGAACCCATGACTCCAAAGCCCGTGCTCTTTCCATGGAGCCACGCTGCTTCTTTACCGTTCAGTTAGTACTGTACTGTTAGTACAGTAAATACTGTACTAAGCACTGGGGTAGGTCTGAGATAATCAGGTGGGCCCCAATTCCTCCTCACAAGGAGCCACTGGTCTAGGGAGGGGGGAGAACGGATGTTGCATCCCTATTTCACAGATGAGGAAACTGAGGCCCACAGAAATGAAGTGCCTTACCTCTGGTGATGCAGAAGGCAAGCAACAGAGCTGGGATTAGAACTCAGGTCTTCTGACCCTCAGGCCTGGGCTCTGTCCACTTCCTTCCTTATTAGAAAGGCATGAAAAGTTTTTCCATTTGCTCTGCTGTGTCTCCAGCCCCTTAAACACATGGGCTTCGCCATTTTTCACTTACGTTTGTGATTGTGTTTCATAAGACCTTTATTAGAGTTGATGCGATTTCAACAGTATTTCCTCTAAAGATAGACAATGAAAAAATCTCAAATTTGATTTACCAAATGCATTACTGTTCGGTTCACCTTCAAAGTCTTATTAAAAACACATCTCTTCCAAGAGGCCTTTCCCGACTAAGCCCTCATTTCCTATCTCCCACTCCCTTCTGCGTCATTCTCGCACTTGGATTTGCCCCCTTTAATAATAATAATATTGGTATTCGTTAAGCACTTACTATGTGCAAAGCACTGTTCTAAGCGCTGGGGTAGATACAAGGTAATCAGGTTATCCCACGAGGGGCTCACAGTCTTCATCCCCATTTTACAGATGAGGGAACGGAGGCCCAGAGAAGTGAAGTGACTTGCCCAAAGTCACACAGCTGACACGTGGTGGAGCCAGGATTTGAACCCATGGCCTCTGACTCCAAAGCCCGGGCTCTTTCCACTGAGCCACGCTGCTTCCTTTATTCACCCTTCCTTCAAGCCGATGCCACTTATTTCCGCACCTATTATTTATTTATTTATATTAATGTCTGTCTCCCCCTCCATTCATTCAATCATATTTATTGAATGCTTACTGTTCGGAGATCACCATTCTAAGTGCTTGGAAAGTACAAGTCAGCAACAAATCGAGACAATCCTTAACCCACAATGAGCTCACAATTCATTCCTTCATTCATTCAATTGTATTTATTGAGCGCTTACTGTGTGCAGAGCACTGTACTAAGTGCTTGGGAAGCACAATCTAAACAATGAGCTAGTTATACAATAAGAATTATGGTGTTTATTAAACGCTTACTATATTGCAGGCACTGTACTGAGTGCTGGGGTGGATACAAGCAAATCAGGTAGGACACAGTTCATTGTCTCATGTGGGGCTCATAGTCTCAATCTCCATTTTACAGAGGAGCTAACTGAGGCCCAGAGAACTGAAGTGACTTACCCAAGGTCACACAGCAGACAAGTGGAAGAGCTGGGATTAGAACCCATGACTTTCTGATTCCCAACTCCGTGTCCTATCTAATATGCCATGCTGCTTCCCATGCTGTTATATAAGGGCAGGGAATGTGTCTGCTAATTCTGCTGTATTGTACTCTCCCCAGTTCTTTGTACAGTGCTCCGCATTCATTCATTCATTCGATTGTATTTATTGAGCGCTTACTATGTGCAGAGCACTATACTAAGCGCTTGGGAAGTCCAAGTTGGCAACATATAGAGACGGTCCCTACCCAACAGTGGGCTCACAGTCTAGAAGGGGGAGACAGACATCAAAACAAAACATATAAACCAAATAAAATAAATAGAATAAATATGTACAAGTAAAATAAATAGAGTAATAAATCTGTACATTCATTCAATCATATTTTTTGAGAGCTTACTGTGTGCAGAGCACTGTACTAAGCGCTTGGGAAGTCCAAGTTGGCAACATCTAGAGACGGTCCCTACCCAACAGCGGGCTCACAGTCTAGAAGGGGGAGACAGACATCAAAACAAAACATATAAACCAAATAAAATAAATAGAATTAATATGTACAAGTAAAATAAATAGAGTAATAAATCTGTGCATTCATTCATTCATTCATTCAATCGTAATTATTGAGCTCTTACTGTGTGCAGAACACTGTACTAAGCCCTTGGGAAGTAAAAGTTGGCAACATATAGAGACGGTCCCTACCCAGCAGTGGGCTCACAGTCTAGAAGGGGGAGACAGAGAACTAAACCAAACATATTAACAAAATTAAATAAGTAGAATAAAAATGTACAAGTAAAATAAATGAATAGAGTAATAAATACGTACAAACATATATACATATATACAGGTGCTGTGGGGAAGGGAAGGAGTTAAGGCGGGGGGGATGGAGAGGGGGAGGATGGGGAGAAAAGGAGGGGGCTGAGTGTGGGAAGGCCTCCTGGAGGAGGTGAGCTCTCAGTAGGGCCTTGAAGGGAGGAAGAGAGCTAGCTTGGCGGAGGGGCAGAGGGAGGCCATTCCGGGCCCGGGGGATGACGTGCTGTGAGGATCGATGGCAGGACGGGTGAGACCGAGGCCCATTGAGGAAGTGAGAGGCCACAGAGGAGTGGAGGGTGCAGGCTGGGATGGAGAAGGAAAGAAGGGAGGTGAGGGAGGAGCGGGCGAGGGGATGAACAGCCTTGAAGCTGAAATAAATGAGTCTCAGGTGCGAGCTGTTTACACCATAGCTGATTTGCCCATTGTAAAGACGGAGGGTGGATAGTCTTCTACTCATCTATCAGTGCTACTGTCAGGGGCAGAAATTGGTCCTGGATCCTTGGTCTGACTGCAACTTTGATCAGGATCCCGAGAAGCAGCCTCTTTGTGTGGAATGTGGCGAAGGATTGGGAATCAGAGGACCTAGGTTTTAATCCTGACTTTGCCACCTGCCTGTTATGCAATAATAATTATAATAATGGCATTTGTTGAGCACTTACTATGTTCCAGTCCAGTGACAGGACTGCGCACTGGGGTGGATATTAGCAAATTGGGTTAGAAATAGTTCCTGTCCCATGTGGGGCTCACAATCTCAATCCCCATTTTCCAGATGAGGGAACTGAGGTACAGAGAAATAAGATGACTTGCCCAAGGTCACACAGCAGACAAGGGCATCGTGGCTCAGTGGAAAGAACATGGTCTTTCGAGTCAGAGGTCATGGGTTCAAATGCCGGCTCCGCCAACTTTCCACTGTGTGACTTTGGGTAAGTCATTGAACTTCTCTGTGCCTCAGTTACCTCAACTGTAAAATGGGGATGAAGACTGTGAGGCCCCCCGTGGGACAACCTGACCACCTTGTAACCTCCCCTGTGCTTAGAACAGTGCATTGCACATAGTAAGTGCTTAATAACATTATTATTATTATTATTATTATTATTATTATTATTATTATTATTATTAGGCAGAGCCAGGATTAGAACCCGGGTCCTTCTGAATCCCAGCCTCCCCCCCACTCTATCTACTAAATTGTACTTTCCAAACGCTTAGTACAGTGCTCCATTATCATTATCCATCATTATCACTTTGATCTAAACATTTTTAATTCTGGACAAGAATTTTGGAAGAAATTATTTGGGTTTCAAACTCTGCATCCTAGTTCCCTTGGTTAGACAATCTTCAGGCTCTCAATCAATTGATGAGTGGTACTCATCGAGTGCTTATTGTGTGCAGAACACTGTACTAAGCGCTTGAGAGAGTACAATAAAATAGAGTTGATAGATACGTTCCTTGCTCACAACAACCTTACAGTCCAAAGGGAAAAGCTTCAGTCCAGAGCTGGTCAGAGGGCAAGAAATTCCATTCCACTTCTGGGAAACAAGATGAAGTTGGTATTCCAAGTGAATGTGGTTCAAATAATACACTCCCAGGAGACAGAATTCATTCACACCCTGATGGTCCTGTCAGCCCCTGCTCCAGCCTAGAACGGTCTCCACCAGCAGAAGGGTTTGCTTGTTTTGTTTTTTGTTTTCATGATATTCTTTAAGGGCTTACTACGGCTTACTAGAGAAGCAGCTGGCTCAGTGGAAAGAGCATGGGCTTGGGAGTCAGAAGTCATGGGTTCAAATCCCTGCTCCACTGCTTGTCGGCTACTTGACTCTTCTCTGTGCCTCAGTTACCTCATCTGTAAAATGGGGATTAAGACTCTGAGCCCCTGGTGGGACAACCTGATAAATTTGTATCCTCCCCAGTGCTTACTCACTCCTCTCTATCTGCACTAACTCCCTTGGTGAACTCATTTGCTCCCACGGCTTCCACTATCATCTCTACACTGATGACACCCAAATCTCCATCTCTGCCCCTGCTCTCTCTCCCTCCCTCCAGGCTCGTATGTCTTCCTGCCTTCAGGATATCTCCATCTGGATGTCTGCCAGCCATCTAAAACTCAACTTGTCCATATCTTCCCTCCCAAACTCTTCCCTCTCCCTGACTTTCCCATCTCTGTTGACGGCACTACCATCCTTCCCATCTCACAAGCCCGCAACCATGGTGTCATCCTCGACTCCACTCTCTCGTTCACCCCTCACATCCAATCTGTCACCAAAACCTGCCGGTCTCCTCCACAACATCACCAAGATCCGCCCTTTCCTCTCCAACCAAACCACTACCCTGCCCGTTCAATCTCTCATCCTATCCCGACTGGATTACTGCATCAGCCTCCTCTCCGATCTCCCATCCTCCTGTCTCTCTCCACTTCAATCTATATTTCATGCTGCTGCCCAGATCGTCTTTGTGCAGAAATGCTCTGGGCATGTTACTCCCTTCCTCAAAAATCTCCAGTGGCTACCAATCAACCTATGCATCAGGCAAAAACTCCTCACTCTCGGCCTCAGGGCTGTCCATCAACTCGCCCCCTCCTACCTCACCTCCCTTCTGTCCTTTTCCAGCCCAGCCCGCACCCTCCCCTCCTCTGAAGGCTAACCTCCTCACTGTGCCTCGTTCTCACCTGTCCCGCCGTCGACCCCGGTCCCACGTCCTCCCCCGGGCCTGGAATGGCCCCAATCCCTCTGCACATCGGCCAAGCTAGCTCTCTTCCTCTCTTCAAAGCCCTACTGAGAGCTCACCTCCTCCAGGAGGCCTTCCCATACTGAGCCCCCTGCTCCCTCTCCCCCTCCTCCCCCTTCCCATCCCCCCGCCTTACCTCCCTTCCCTCCCCACAGCACCTGTACATATGTATATTTGTTTGTACATATTTATTACTCCATTTATTTATTTATTTTATTTGTACATATTTATTCTATTTATTTTATTTTGTTAATATTTTTGTGTTTTGTTTTATTGTCTGTCTCCCCATTCAAGACTGTGAACCTGCTGTTGGGTAGGGACTGTCTCTATATGTTGCCAACTTGTACTTCCCAAGCACTTAGTACAGTGCTCTGCACACAGTAAGTGCTCAATACATATGATTGAATGAATGAACAGTGCTTTGCACATAGTAAGTGCTTAATTAATGCCATTATCATTATTATTATGGGCCAGGCACTGTACTAAGTGCTGGGGTAGATACAAGCTCATCAGGTTGGACACAGTCCCTGTCCCCCATGGGGCTCACAGTCTCAATCCCCATTTTACAGATGAGGCAACCGAGACCAAGAGAATCGACTTGCCCAAAGTCACACATCAGACAAGTGGCAGAGCCAGGATTAGAACCCAGGTCCTTATGATTTCCAGGCCCTTGCTCTATCCACTAAACAACGCTGCTTCTCTTCAGAGCTCAACTTCTAGAACTGTGAGAAGGTTCCGGCTACGGTCACAACTGCAACTTTTTTATGCGTGAGGATCTTGAAATTGAGCTGCTTATTCAGTATTTGTTGTCATCTTCACCTTTATCTCTGCTTTTCCATAAATATAAGATAATCAATCACCTCTCCTTTATTCTTGGATCTTCTAGACTGTGAACTCGCGGTGGGAAGAGAACTGTCTACCAACTCTGTTCTACTGTTCCTTGTGAAGATGTCTGTTACAGTGCTCTGCACACAGTAAGTACTCCAATAAATACCATTGATTGATTGGATGTGAGCCCTAGGGTGGCCAGGGACTGTGTCTATTCCTAAACCATGTATTTCTTTCTCAGCACTTAGTACAGTATAGTGGACATCAAAGAGCTTAGTAAATATTATTCCAACAAACACTATGACCCACATCCTCCACCTCACCCTGACAGGAAAGGGGAGATAAACCCTCTTCACCTGTGAGAGAAACAGCATAGGCTGAGAAACAGTGAGGCTTAGTGGAAAGAACCTTGAGCTTGGGATTCAGAAGATCTGACTTGAGACTCTGCCTCAAATTCCTCAACACCAACTCTCTCCTCGACCCCCTCCAGTCTGGCTTCCATCCCCTACATTCCACGGAAACTGCCCTCTCAAAGGTCACCAATGACCTCCTGCTTGCCAAATCCAATGGCTCATACTCTATCCTAATCCTCCTCGAACTCTCAGCTGCCTTTGACACTGTGGACCACCCCCTTCTCCTCAACACGCTATCTGACCTTGGCTTCACAGGCTCTGTCCTCTCCTGGTTCTCCTCATCTCTCTGGTCGTTCATTCTCAGTCTCTTTTGCGGGCTCCTCCTCCCCCTCCCATCCCCTTACTGTCGGGGTTCCTCAAGTTGTCAGTTCTTGGTCACCTTCTGTTCTTGATCTACACTTACTCCCTCGGTGACCTCATTCGCTCCCACGGCTTCAACTATCATCTCTACGCTGATGACACCCAGCTATACATCTCTGCCCCTGCTCTCTCCCCCTCCCTTCAGGCTCGCATCTCCTCCTGCCTTCAGGACATCTCCATCTGGATGTCTGCCCGCCACCTCAAACTCAACATGTCCAAGAATGAACTCCTTGTCTTCCCTCCCAAACCCTGCCCTCTCCCTGACTTTCCCATCTCTGTTGACGGCACTACCATCCTTCCCGTCTCACAAGCCTGCAACCTTGGTGTCATCCTCGACTCCGCTCTCTCGTTCACCCCTCACATCCGAGCCGTCACCAAAACCTGCCGGTCTCAGCTCCGCAACATTGCCAAGATCCACCCTTTCCTCTCCATCCACACCGCTACCCTGCTCATTCAAGCACTCATCCTATCCCATCTGGACTACTGCATCAGCCTTCTCTCTGATCTCCCATCCTCGTGTCACTCCCCACTTCAATCCATACTTCACGCCGCTGCTTGGATTGTCTTTGTCCAGAAATGCTCTGGGCATGTCACTCCCCTCCTCAAAAATCTCCAGTGGCTACCAATCAATCTGTGCATCAGGAAGAAACTCCTCCCCCTGGGCTTCAAGGCTGTCCATCATCTCTCCCCCTCCTCCCCTTCTACAGCCCAGCCGGCACCCTCCGCTCCTCTGCCGCTAATCTCCTCCCCGTTAGGCCTCGTTCTCACCTGTCCCGCCATCGATCCCCGGCCCACGTCATCCCCCGGGCCCAGAATGCCCTCCCTCTGCCCATCCGCCAAGCTAACTCTCTTGCTCCCTTCAAGGCCCTACTGAGAGCTCACCTCCTCCTGGAGGCCTTCCCAGACTGAGCCCCCTCCTTCCTCTCCCCCTCGTCCCCCTTTCCATCCCCCCATATTACCTCCTTCTCTTCCCCACAGCACCTGTATATATGTATATATGTTTTTATATATTTATTACTCTATTTATTTTACTTGTACATATCTATTCTATTCATTTTATTTTGTTAATATGTTTGGTTTTGTTCTCTGTCTCCCCCTTCTAGACTGTGAGCCCACTGTTGTGTAGGGACTGTCTCTATATGTTGCCAACTTGTACTTCCCAAGCGCTTAGTACAGTGCTGTGCACACAGTAAGTGCTCAATAAATGCAATTGATTGATTGATTGATTGATTGATCTGGGTTCTAATCCTTACCTTGCCACTTTCCTGCTGTGGGACCTTTAGAAAATCACGTATCTACTCTGGGTCTCAGTTTGATCATCCCTAAAACTAAGTTAATGATAATAATTATGGCATTTGTTAAGTGTTTACTATATGCCAAACACTGTTGTAGGCGCTGGAGTAGATATAGGGTAATCGTGTTGTCCCATGTGGGGCTCGCTGTCTTAATCCCCATTTACAGATGAGGCAACTGAGGCCCAGAGAAGTTAAGTGGCTTGCTCAAAGTCACACAGTTGACTAGTGGCAGAGGTGGGATTGAAACCCATGACTGCTGACTCCCAAGTCCTTGGTCTTTCCACTGAGCCACTCTACTTCTCTGGGTGTTCATCTGATTATCTTGTATCTACTCCAGCATTTAATACAGTGTACTATAACTGTTGCCATTTTGTAGACTGTGAGCCCACTGTTTTAGACTATGAGCCTGTTGTTGGGTAGGGATTGTTTCAATTTGTTGCCAAATTGTACTTTCCAAGTGCTTAGTACTGTGCTCTGCAAACAGTAAATGCTTAATAGGATTGAATGAATGAATTGTTGTTATTATTACTATAATAATTGTGGGCCAATATAATCTCAAGCAACTGCTTTTCCATTCTAGCTGAAAAAGAGGTTATTCAGGTGGGCAGATGTTTCACTCAAATCCCATTTCCAACTAGAAAGGGCTCTATTAGTCAAGGGTTTGTTTTCCCTGGGCTGCGGAGGAAAGGTAGTAGTGGATGAATTCTTGGCTTGGTTTTGAATCTCCATAAACCTATTTAAGCCACCCCAAGATGTGGGCATAGAGTGATGTAATAACCATTATTTTTTCCATAAAAATCAATTTGGGACAATTTATTTCTCAATTTGTTCTTCCACTTAAGATCATCAGATTTAGTTGCCTCTTATCATCAGGTCGCCTTGGAACTAATGCAGGCTGACAGTAGCAGGAGGGCTCGCCTGAATAGGGAGCAGCTTGGGAACTGTGGGCCCCAAAGCACCAATACTGAGCTATTCCACCGGCATTTATCCAGCCGGTCAGTCAATCGCATTTATTGAGTGCTTACTGTGTGCACTGTACTATGCACTTGGGAGCATATAACAACAAGCAGACACATTCCCTGCCCACGATGACCTTACGGACTAGAGGGGGAGACAGATATTAATATGAGTAAATATATGTCAGATATGTAAGTGCTGACCTCTCTTGGGGTCATTCATTCATTCATTCATTCAATCATATTTACTGAGCGCTTACTGTGTGCAGAGCACTGTACTAAGTGCTTGGGACGTACACGTTGGCAACATAGTCATTCATTCATTCATTCAATCGTATTTATTGAGCGCTTACTGTGTGCAGAGCACTGTTCTAAGTGCTTGGGAAGTCCAAGTTGGCAACATATAGAGACAGTCCCTACCCAACAGGGGACTCACAGCCTAGAAGGGGGAGACAGACAACAAAACAAAACATATTAACAAAATAAAATAAATATAATAGTAAATACATACAATATGTGCAGTAAATATGTACAATAATATAATAATAATGATGATGGTATCTATTAAGCGCTTACTCTGTGCCAAGCACTGTTCTAAGTGCTGGTGTAATAATGATAGTATTAATGATGGTATCTGTAAGAGGGGGCAAGGGGATTGACGGCTTTAAAGCCAATGGTGAAGAGTTTCCGTTTGATGCGGACGATGCAGTGGTTTGATGGCCTACCACTGGAGGTTTGAGGACAGGGGAAACTTGTCCTGAACTTTTCCGTTGAAAAAACAACCCCAGAGTGAAGGATGGACCGGAGTGGGGAGACAGAAGGCTGGGAGGTCAGAGAGGAGGCTGATGTGGTAATCAGTCTGGGACTGGATATGTAATCGGATGAAATGCGGTAGCAGTTTGGATTGAGAGGAAAGGGTGGATTTATCTATATTAATGTCTTTCACCCCCTCTAGACTGTGAGCTCATTGTCGGGAGTGTGTCTGTTTGTAGTTGTGTTTTACTTTCCCAAGTGCTTTGCACATTGTAAATGCTCAATATATACAACTGAATGAGCGGGAATGGGTCTGTTTATTGTTGTGTTGTACTTTCCCAGGCACTTAGTTCAGTGCTCTGCATGCAGTAAGTGCTTAAAAATATGATTGAATGAATACATAAATGAAAAGTAAATAAATTACTGCTATATACATACGTGCTGTGGGGCTGGGAGGGAGGATGAATGAAGGGAGCAAGTCAGGGTGACACAGAAGAGGGGGAGAAGAGGAGAGGAGGGTTTAGTCATGGAAGGCTTCTTGGCGGAGATGGGCCTTCAATAAGGCTTTGAAGTGAGGGAGGCCAATTATCTGTCAGATAAAATAATAATAATAATAATAATAATAATAATAATAATAATAATAATAATAATAATAGTATTTGTTTAAGTGCTTACTATGTGCCAAGTACTGTTCTAAGCACTAGGGTAGATACAAGGTAATCGGGTTGTCCCACATAGGGCTCAAAGTCTTAATCCCCATTTTACAGACACAGAGAAGTTAAGTGACTTGTCCAAAGTCACCCAGCTGATAAGTGACGGGGCTGGGATTTGAACCCATGACCTCTGACTCCCAAGACCGGGCTGTTTCCACTGAGCCACGCTGCTTCTCCCAGATTTGAGGAGGGAGGGCATTCTAGGCCAGCGGTAGGTTGCGGGTGAGAGGTTGGCGGCGAGATAGTCAAGATCGAGGTACAGAGAAGGTTAGCAACTACTGGAGGTTCTTGAGGACTGGAGAAAAATGAACTGAGATTTCATATTTATTAATCAAATTTACTGAGCACTTGCTATATGCAAAGCACTGTACTGAGCACATATTCAGAGTGGTCTGCAGGTGAGAGAGAAAGGAGGCAGGGAGGGAAGTGAGGAGGTTGAGACAGTACTCAAGAGGCTATTCATTCATTCAATTGTATTTATTGAGCACTTACTGTGTGCAGAGCACTGTACTAAGCACTTGGGAAGTATGTATTCTACTGGGTGACCTTGGCAAGTCACTTCACTTCTTTGTGTCTCAGTTCCCCCATCTGCAGCATGGAGATTCAATACCTGTTCTCCTGCCTCCTTAGACCGTGAGTCCCATGTGGGATGTAATGATCTTATAACATGGCTTAGTGGCAAGAACCCGGGCTTGGGATTCAGAGGACCTGGGTTCTAATCCAGACTCCGCCACTTGTCTGCTGTGTGACCTTGGGGAACTCACAACTTCTCTGGGCCTCAGTGACCTCATCTGTAAAATGGGGATAAAGACTGTGAGCCCCACACGGGACAGCCTGATTACCCTGTATCTACCGCAGCGCTTAGAACAGTGCTTGCCACACAGTATCATCAATCGTATTTATTGAGCGCTTACTATGTGCAGAGCACTGCACTAAGCACTTATCAAATACTATTATTATTATTATTATTATTATTATTATTATTATTATTATTATTGTTATTCCCCGGCACTTACTACACAGAGTCAGTGCTTAACAAAAGGTATGAGAGAAATGAAATGACTGCCCTCAAGTCACAGAGCAGGCCGAGATTAGAGCCCAGGTCCTCTGACTCCCAGGACTGTACTGAGTGCCTGGGAAAGTAAAAGAGATGCATGATACTCATTTCCTTCCCATCAGGAGCACTCCTTCTATTTGGGAAGGCCGGCAAAGAGATATGTACAAGGTCATTCATTCAATCGTACTTATTGAGCACTTATGGTGTGCAGAGCACTGTACTAAGCGCTTGGAAAATACAATTTGGCAACAGATAGAGACAATCCCTATCCAACAAAGGACTCACAGTCCAGAAGTTGAGAAGCAGCGTTGCTCAATGGAAAGAGCACGGTCTTTCGAGTCAGAGGTCATGGGTTCAAATCTCGCTCCGCCAATTGTCAGCTGTGTGACTTTGGGCAAGTCACTTAACTTCTCTGTGCCTCAGTTACCTCATCTGTAAAATGGGGATTAAGACTGTGAGCTCCCCGTGGGACAACCTGATCACCTTGTAACCTCTCCAGCTCTTAGAACAGTGCTTTGCACATAGTACGCACTTAATAAATGTCATTATTATTATTATTATTATAAGTTGAGAAAGCCAAGAGCAATCTGCAGCTTCACAAAGCTTCATCATCATCTTCACCCTAACAGAAACTAACTCATCAGTTGGATTGCAAGAGAAAGCATTAGCAAATGCATTTTTGAAAACTAATAACAGTTTGGCTTGGTTCTTGATTTGGAGTTTAATCTATATTCCATCTAGTCAACTGCCTAAATATGAGGGTGGAAACAAGAACTTTTAGAATGAAATGACTGAATTAAAATTAATTTTGAAGATTGAAGCTTGGAGGAAGTCAGTTAAAATGTTATTATCAAACCTCTTTGCTTCAAAATATTTAATTGCACATTTCTAGATTAAAATCTTCTGCCACATGGCTAACGAAGGAATCCTTTTATTTAGTGACTTCTGTCCCAAATCAGCCTCCCCTCTGCCTGGGTTTCCCTCTCGTTTCAAATTCACCAGACTTCAGTTCACCTTCATCATCATCATCATCAATCGTATTTATTGAGCGCTTACTATGTGCAGAGCACTGTACTAAGCGCTTGGGAAGTACAAATTGGCAACATATAGAGACAGTCCCTACCCAACAGTGGGCTCACCTTATCTTTAAACTTACTAAAAACACACTCCTTCCACAGTCAGTCATTCAGTGTATTTATTGATCACTTACTGTGTGCAGAGTACTGTACTAAGCACTTGGAAGAGTACAATATAACAATATGACAGACACCTACCCTGCCCACAACAAGCTTACAGCCCAGAGGACTATAAATACAATTTAATCAGGTCCAGATATGTTATTAGTTTTAATACTCCTCATATTGCAGCCTCCTTCAAATTATCACTTGGGTAACAAGTCCACACTTGTGTAGTCACAATCCCCAACAGAACGTCTGAACATCTAGACATTGAGAAGCAGTGTGACTCAGTGGAAAGAGCCCGGGCTTGGGATTCAGAGGTCGTGGGTTCTAATCCTGACCCCGCCACTTATCAGCTGTGTGACTTTGGGCAAGTCGCTTTACTTCTCTGGGCCTCATTTACCTCATCTGCAAAATGGGGATTAAGACTGTGAGCTCCTTGCGGGACAACCTGATTACCTTGTATCTCCCTCAGTGCTTAGAACGGTGTTTGGCACATAGTAAGCATTTAACAAATACCATCATTATTATCATTATTATTATCAAACCAACTCGATATTACTTATGCAGTAACTCATGCATGTACTTTCCTCCTCCCTGTAAATCTATTTTAGTAGCAGGCCACAACCCACTCTGTTGTATTGTATCCTCCCAAGCACTTAGTACAATGCTCTGCATGAAGCCAGCACCCATTAAACACCACTGACTGATAGGCAAAGGTTATAAAAAAAAAAAAAACCTTTAAGTTGGAGAGTCCTTTAGGAAACCTGCCCCATTGGCGAGGGAGAAATCAGCAGAAGAGATTTTTTTGTTTTTTACAGATTGATTTCTTAATTTGAATTTCAAGATAGTACCACTTAGTAATAATAATAATAATAATAATAATAATAATAATTAATAATAATAATAACATTTATTAAGCACTTACTGTGTGCAAAGCACTGTTCTAAGCACTGGGGAGTTTACAAGGTGATCAGGTTGTCCCACGGGGGGTTCACAGTCTTAATCCCCATTTTACAGATGAGGTAACTGAGACCCAAAGAAGTGAAGTGACTTGCTCAAAGTCACACAGCTGACAATTGGTGGAGCCGAGATTTGAACCCATGACCTCTGACTCCAAAGCCCGTGCTCTTTCCACTGAGCCACGCTGCTTCTCTAGTACAGTACTCTAGACACACTGGTGTGTTTCCCCCACTGCCCATTCTCCCATCCCTACAATGCTGTAATTTTATTACCCCCCAGCCCTACAATGCTGTAATTACAGTCAATAGCTGTAATTTTTTAAAAAATTTATCAATACCTGTTTCCCCCTCTAGACTGTAAACTCATTGTGGGCAGAGAATACATCTGTTATATTGCACTCTCCCAAGCACTTTGTATGGTGCAATCAATCCATCAATCAATAGTATTTATTGAGTGCTTACTGTGTGCAGAGCACTGTACTAAGTGCTTGGGAAGTACAAGTTAAGTGCAATGCACAGAGCGCTCAATAAATAAGACTGACTGGATTGTAGACTGTAGATTGAAGCCCTCTAGACTGTGAGCTCGTTGTGGGCAGGAATGGCTCTGTTTGTTGTTAGATTATACTCTCCCCAGCGCTTAGTACAGAGCTTTGTGCACAGTAAGCATTCAATAAATAAATACATAAATGACTTACGATTGAATGAATGAATTGTAAGCTCTCTGATAGCAAGAAGCATTCCTGACAATTCTATTGTACTTCCCAAGCGCTTAGTGCAGTGCTCTGCACATAATAAGTGCTCAGTAAATACGATTGATGATGAACTACTTGGCAGTCACTGCTCAAAAATCCAATGGTATTTTTCAAGTACTACTGTGTGCAGAGCACTGTACTAAGCACTTAGGCGAGCACACTGTATGCTGTACGTTGGTCTCGTCTACCTCATTTGTGTCCTGCTTCTGGCCTGCAAAGCCAACATACTGATGCTATTGTTGCCTGCTTACTTGTTTTGATGTCTGTCTCCCCCCTTCCAGATCGTGAGCCTGTTGTGGGCAGGGATTGCCTCTCTTTGTTGCTGAAATGGACTTTCCAAGCACTTGGTATAGTGTTCTGCACACAGTAAGCCCTCAATAAAAATGATTGAGTGAATGAACGCCCTCCCTTTTCATATCCAATTGATAATTACTCTCTCCCATTTCAAAGCCTTATTGAAGGCCCATCTCCTCTGAGAGGCCTTCCCTGACTAAGCCCTCATTTCCCTTCTGCGTCGCCCTGACTTGCTCTCTTTATTTACCACTATCCCCAGCCCCACAGCACCTTTGTCCATACCTCTCATTTATTAAGTTCTATGAACATCTGTCTCCCCCTTTATACATTCATTCATCCAATCCTATTTATTGAGTGCTTACGGTGTGCAGAGCACTGTACTAAGCACTTGGAAAGTACAAACTGGCAACCTATAGAGACCGTCCCTACCCAACAACAGGCTCACAGTCTAGAATGGGGAGACAGACAACAAAACAAAACATGTGGACAGGTGTCATCAGAATAAATAGAAATAAAGTTAGATGCACAACATTAACAAAATGAATAGAATAGTAAATACGTACAAGACATTAAGCTCACTTTGGGCAGAAGATGTGTCTGTTACATTGTTGTGTTGTATTCTCTCAAGAGCTTAGTACGGTACTTTGCACACAGAAAGGGCTCAATATTTGCCAATGATTGATTGATACCATAGAGTTTGTAGGCCCAATTCCTGCCCACAAAGAACTTGCAATCTACAGCAGAAGGCAGGCATTACAATAATGTATGGAAAGGGGAAATAATAATATTAATAGTAATAAAGGTGTTTTTAAGCACTTACTATGTGCCAAGTACTGTTCTAAGCACTGGGATAGATACAAAGTCATCAGATTGCCCCACGTGGGGCTCACAGCCTTAATCCCCATTTTTCAAATGAGGTAACAGAGGCACAGAGAGGTTAACTGGCTTGCCCAAGATCACACAGCAGACAAGTGGTGAAAGTGGGATTAGAACCCACATCCTCTGACTCCCAAGCCTGGGCTCTTTCCACTAAGCCACATTGCTTCTCGAATAGTAGAATAAAAATAAATGTACATGAGTGTACTCTAAGCTCTAGACTGTAAGCTTATTTTGGGAAGGGAATGTGTCTGTTTATTGTTAACTGCATGCAGGAAGAGCTCAATAAATATGACTGAATTAAAGAATGAATGCTTTGGGACTGGGGGGAATCTATCAAAGTGCTTAAAGGTTCCTCAACTAATGCACAGGTGACCCAGGGGGGAGGGGGAAAAGGGGAAATAAGGGTTTCCATTTGTGGGACTGGGGTAACAAAAGGCTCATTAAATATTAATTGATTAAGCTTTCAAAAATACAATTCATGACATGCACAAATGAAAACATGCCATCCATTAGCAGAGCAGATGGTTTGGGAGATGAAATGGATTCTAATCCCGGCTCCACCACCATTCACTTCTCTGAGCCTCAGTTACCTCATCTTTAAAATGGGGAATGAGATTGTGAGCCCCACATGGGACAGGGACCATGTCCAAACCTATTTGCTTGTGTCCACTCCAGCGCTCAGTACAGTGCCTGGTGCAGAGTAAGTGTTTAACAGAAAATGAAATGTTGTGAACAGAATTTAATTCCTCAGGTCCTACGGAATAACACAAAATCAGGCCCCAAACCTTGCCTAGGTTATTGTCCGTCGGTGACCAAATTATGCAACATAATGATCATGATGCATTATTTGCTGATTGAGTTGCAAATTTCATTAATTCAGCTCCATGCTTTCCAAGTCAACTCTGCACATAATTTGCTGATCAAGTCGCGTAGCTTAATGGATGCACGAATTACTCAAAATTTCAGAATATTCTTTTAATGAAGACAACCACTTTGCTGATCCGGTATAATTGTGAGCTTTTTCCTTCCTTCACTGCTGATTGAGCCCCATACTTGACTGATTGAGCTGAACACTTTACTAGCTGAGATTTTCGCATTCTTTACTGATGAAGCAAAATATTCCAGCTGATTTTTTTTTTTCCCATTAATGCTTGTGAGAGCTTGCAAAAACCTCACTGGAATATGAGCTTGCTCTCTATGATTATCCTCCTCATTATTATTGTTGCTATTGTTATTTGGCTTAAAGTGTCCTCCAGGCTTATAAACTGGTGCTATTCTTAAGTTGTTGTCAATCTGCTGCCCGAATTTCCTTCCTGTTTAATAAGAGCTGACTTTTCACGTTCAGATTAGTGTCGAAAACCTGGGCGCTTCATAGATTTTTCTTCTTATTATTATTTTTTTCATGGACAGGCCTGGCTCTTCTCTATCTACCATGGTATATTTTAAATGATCACCCTGGGATCCCTATAAGGTAAATATTTACTCCATCATGAGCATGGTTTTTGCTGTGAAATCACCAAGGGGTCTCTGAAACAGCTATCTGTTTATTTACACAGTCAATGTGCTTCTCCAAGTTGATGTTATTTATTTAAGATTATAAACTCCTAGAGGACAGAGATCATGTTTGTTTTTTTTTTTTTTTAATGTGCTCCTTGCATTGAGGCAATTATCAAACAATCTATCTTATTTATTGAGCACTTTGTGCTCAGAGCAGTGCACTTAGCACTTTGGAGAGTACAATATAATTCAGTTTCTAGGCATGTTCCCTGCCCCCTGCGAGTTTAAAGTCCAGAGGGGGAGACGAACATTGATATAAATGAATTACGGATATGTACATAAGTGGTGGGGGGGCTGAGGGAGGGGTGAATAAAGGCTGCAAATCCAAGTACAAGGGTGAAACAGAAGGGAGTGGGAGAAGAGGAAATGAGGGTTTAGTTAAGGAAGGCCTTTTGGAGAAAGTGTGCTTTTAATATGGGTCTGAAGGTAGGGAGAGTGATCTTCTGTAAGAACTTGTGTGAAAGCATTCCAGGCCAGAGGCAGGGTGTGGGGGAGAGATTGGCGGTGAGATAGGTGAGATGGAGGAAATTATGGATATTCTGATTCCCAATTAATCTACTCAACAATCTGAAGGTGAAGCCAGGCTTTTCTCTTAGAAGCAGCATGATGTAATAATAATAATAATAATAATAATAATAGTAATAATAATAATGATGATGATGATGATGATGATAATAATAATAATGTTGGTATTTGTTAAGCGCTTACTATCTGCCCAAGCACTGTTCTAAGCACTGGGGTAGATACAAAGTAATCAGGTTGTCCCACGTGGGGCTCACAGCCTTCATCCCCATTTTACAGATGAGGTAACTGAGGCCCATTCATTCATTCATTCATTCAGTCGTATTTATTGAGTGCTTGCTGTGTGCAGAGCACTGTACTAAGCACTTGGGAAGTACAAGTTGGCAACATATAGAAACGGTCCGTACCCAACAGCGGGCTCACAGTCTAGAGAAGTTAAGTGACTTGCCAAGGTCACACAGCTGACAAGTGGTGGAGCCGGGATTAGAACCCATGACCTCTGACTCCCAAGCTCGTGCTCTTTCCATTAAGCCATGCTGTCAGAAGATTGTGGGTTATAATCTGGACTCCACCACTTATCTGCTATGTGACCTTGGGTGAGACACTTCACTTCTCTGTGCCTCAGTTCCCTCATCTGTAAAATGGGGATTGAGACTGTGAGCTACACTTGGGACAGGGACTAGGTCCAATTCAATTTGCCTGTATCCACCACAGTGCCTGGCACAGATTAAGCACTTAACAAATACCATCCGTATTATTACAACCTGTAATTCATTTCAACATCTGTCTCCATCTTAGAATGTAAATGCCTTGAAAACACCATTGAGACTCTTTAATGTAGTCTCCCAAATGCTTAGTACAGTGTTCTGCACAGGATACAAGAACAATAATGATGGCATTCATTAAGTGGCAATAACCCAACATTCCGTGACCCAAGCATTTATGTGGAACCTGTGGCCAGAACAGGGTTGTTCACCACATACATCAGTCAATCAATGCTATTCATTGAGCACTTAGTATGTACAAAGTACTGTACTAAGCACTTGGGAGAGTTAGCACACACATTACCAGCCCATAACAAACAAACAAACAAACTTTGAGAAGAAGCATGGCTCAGTGGAAACAGCATGGACTTTGGAGTCAGAGGTCATGGGTTCAAATCCCGGCTCCGCCCATTGTCAGCTGGGTGACTTTGGGCAAGTCACTTAACTCCTCTGGGCCTCAGTTACCTCATCTGTAAATTGGGGATTAAGACTGTGAGTCCCCTGTGGAACAACCTAATCACCATGTAACCTCCCCAGCACTTAGAACAGTGCTTTGCACATAGTAAGTGCTTAATAAGTGCTATTATTATTATTATTATTATTATTATTATTATTATTATTATTACAGTCTACATAAGGAACCAGCATGGCCTAATGGATAGAGCATGGGCCTGGGAATGAAAAACAGCTGGGTTCTAATCCCAGCCTGGCCTCATGTCTGCTGTGTGACCTTGGGCAAGTCGCTTCACTTCTCTGAGCCTCAGTTAACTCATCTGTAAAATAATAATAATAATAATAATAATAATAATAATGGCATTTATTAAGTGCTTACTATATGCACAGCACTGTTCTAAGCGCTGAGAAGCTTACAAGGTGATCAGGTTGTCCCATGGGGGGCTCACAGTCTTAATCCCCATTTTCCAGATGAGGTAACTGAGGCACAGAGAAGTGAAGTGACTTGCCCAAAGTCACACAGCTGACAGTTGGCAGAGCCGGGATTTGAATCCATGACCTCTGACTCCATAGCCCGGGCTCTTTCCACCGAGCCAAATGGGGATGAAGACTATGAGCCCCACGTGGAACGGGGGCTGTGTCCAACTGGATTATCTTCTATCAGCCTTAGCGCTTAGAACAGTGCTTGACACGTAGTAAACATTTAACAAATTACTATTATACCCTGATCCGGCCATTTGAGCCCTAAGGCTCCATGAAAGAGAAGGATGGTTTAGGGACTGTGAGGAAATAAGAGGACTTCTGGGAAATTTAGCCACTAGCTGTTTCCGCTCAAAGTGGATAAAGGGTTTATCTCAACTGGGTTTTTGACATGGTGAACCTATTCCCAGTTAGATTGGAACCTCCTTAAGGACAGGAATCACATCTACTCACTCGACTGTCCACTCCCAAATGCTCAGGATGCCACCCTGTGCAAAGTAGACTGGAAGCTCCTTGAGGTCAGAGATCACGTCTACTCTACTGTCCTCTCCCAAACGCTCAGAACGGTGCACTCCACACAGTAGACTGGAATCTACTAGGGGGCAGGAATCATGTCCTATTTTATCCAGTGCTTATGTTGCCAACTTGTACTTCCCAAGCGCTTAGTACAGTGCTCTGCACACAGTAAACGCTCAATAAATATGATTGATTGATTGATCCACTGTACTCTCCCAATGCCTAGTAAAGTGCCCTGTATAAAGTAAGTGCTCAATAAAGAAACAGTGTTGCTCAATGGAAAGAGCCCGAGCTTGGGAGCCAGAGATCATGGGTTCTAATCCTGGCTCTGCCACTTGTCAGCTGCGTGACTTTGGGCGAATCACTTCACTTCTCTGTGCCTCAGTTCCCTCCTCTGTAAAATGGGGGTTAAGACTGTGAGCCCCATGCGGGACAACCTGATTACCTTGTTTTCTCCCCCAGTACTTAGAACAGTGCTTGGCACATAGAAGTGCTTAACAAATACCACTAATATTATTATTATAAATATGACTGAGACTGAACTATTGGATTGGGAAATTCTTGGGGTTCAAAAGATTTTGTTGGTGTGCTTTATATTCATTCAATCATATTTAGTGACTGCTTGCTGTGTGCAGAGCACTGTACTAAGCGCTTGGGAGAGGACAATACAAGAATTAACGACACATTCCCTGCCCATATTGAGCTCACAGTTGATTACCTGAAGTAGTAGATATAGAAAGAGCTGTTCCACCGTACCTGCATATCGAGATTCCCCTTTCCTAAGATGGTCAGGGAATATCAAATTAGGTCCTAAAACCTGTACAGAGGATGGAGCCAGAATACCGAAATACCAAATCAGCATTTAGCAGAATGTAGCATCTAGCAGAATCGGAACGGAGGCACAATGGAATCCCTAAGCAGCAGAATCTTATCAAATGTCTCAGCCAGCGAGTTTCCTTGCTCCTTTGTTTTCGGTTTATTTTCCATACGGCTTTTCAGCTCCAGCCACAAAAATATTTAAATCTCAGCTATCAGGGGAATCAGGCAAGGACCATTAAATTGGATGAACAAAGTCATTATATCGTAGGCAGAAGTAAAATATGTTTCCCTTTCAATAACGTGTGCTCTAAATGTTGATTAGCGGAATAATCCAGCTTTATTGGCAAAACACACTTTATAAAATGTTTTAATGTATTCAAATGAAACTGGAGATGGGTATTTCAAAACGGGGATTTGAAGTAGGGAATAATGCGGTCGGAAAACGTCGAAGGAGTCAACTGGCAAAGTTTACATTATTGTAAACTAAAAATCGAGCAGATGATTTAAGCCTACTCCGCCAGACCAGGATTGAGCCTTTATTCATTTTATGACAATCTCCCTCATCGGCCTATAAGATTGTTTTCATTTCAGAATGGCAATGCAAACTTGTAGAATCGTAAAACGTTTGGACACAGATGAGATGTCTTTCCCCACTCTACCCAAGCCCTTAGTGCAATACAGAAGAAGAATATGGGCCCGGGAATCAGAAGGACCTGGGTTCTAATCCTGACTCCACCACGTATGTGCTGTTTGACCTTGGGCAAGTCACTTCACTTCCCTGTGCCTCAGCTATCTCATCAGCAAAATGGGGATGAAGACTTGTGAGCCCCGCGTGGTTCATGGTCTGTGTCCAAACTGACTATATTGAATCTACCCCAGAGCTAGTACAGTGCCTGGCACATAGTATACACTTAAATACCACCACCGCAACAAAAATTAGTCAAATAGCTGAAAATTTCAGACCTTACACTCTTCAATTTTCCTCTGAAAGTAGGATTTCTGGTAATGCCCATAACATCAGACTTTTGAATGAACAGAGACTTCTGGGATCTGTCCATTTTGTTACATTATTTAATAATAATAATAATAATAATAATGGTATTTGTTAAGTGCTATGTGCCAAGCACTGTTCTAAGCGCTGAGAGGGATACAAGGTTATCAGGTTGTTCCACGTGGAGCTTACAGTTTTCATCATAGAGAAGCAGCGTGGCTCAGTGGAAAAGAGCCCGGGCTTTGGAGTCAGAGGTCATGGGTTCAAACCCCGGTTCCGCCAATTGTCAGCTGTGTGACTTTGGGCAAGTCACTTAACTTCTCTGTGCCTCAGTTACCTCATCTGTAAAATGGGGATTAAGACTGTGAGCCCCACGTGGGACAACCTGATCACCTTGTAACCTCCCCAGGGCTTAGAACAGTGCTTTGCACATAGTAAGCGCTTAATAAATGACATCATTATTATCCCCATTTTACAGATGAGGTCACTGAGGCACAGAGAAGTGATTTGCCCAAAGTCCCACAGCTGACAATTGGCAGAACCGGGGTTTGAACCCATGAGCTCTGACTCCAAAGCCCATGCTCTTTTCCACTGAGCCACGCTGCTTTGTGTCACAAGACTGACGAGCAAATCCCTTGTCCCCAATTTACAGGTGAGGGAACTGAGGCACAGAGGAGTGTAGTGACTTGTCCAAGGTCGTCCGGCAGACAAGTGGCAGACAGGGATTAGAACCCATGACCTCTGACCCCCAAACCCGTGTTCCTGCCAATATGCCATACTGCTCACCACCCCCCTCAACCGCCTCTGGCATTTAAGTATGTATTTATCCCCATCCTCAGTACTTGTGTTCATCTATACATCTTTACATTTGTACATGTGTACATCTATACACCTTTACATCTATACATTTGTACATCTTTTAGACTGTGAGCCCACTGCTGGGTAGGGAATGTCTCTATATGTTGCCAACTTGTACTTCCCAAGTGCTTAGTACAGTGCTCTGCACACAGTAAGCGCTCAATAAATGCGATTGATGATGATCTATACTGGATTTAGCTTTCACAATCAGTCATTTTGACTCTACTATTCATGTACACCTCTCAGCTCGTCTATCTCCACTCCACAAAACCCTCCGCTACCTTCTCAAATCCCTGCACATCAAGCAAAACACTCCTCACAGTTGGCTCCAAAGCTTCCCAAAAACTTCCCGCACCATTTTCCGCCGACCTCTCGTCCACGTCCTGTCTCTGGTCTGGAATTTTCTCACTCACCATATCCCACGGACAATGACTCTCCCCGCCCTCAAAGCCTTATTAAAAGCCCATCTCCTCCAAGAGGCCTTCCTTGACTTTTAGGCCTCATTTCCTCCTCTCCCACTCCCGTCTGCATCGCCGCTGCATTTGGATTTGCACTCTTTAATAATAATATTAGTTTTTGTTAAACAATTACTATGTGCCAAGCACTGTTCAAGTTAATCAGGTTGTCCCACATGGGGCTCACATTCTTAATACCCATTTTACAGGTGAGGTAACTGAGGCACGGAGAAGTTAAGCAGAGAAGCAGAGAAGCAGCATGTCTTAGTAGAAAGA